>NW_006913060.1:52109-237973 GCF_000271625.1 Coniophora puteana RWD-64-598 SS2
TGTTACGATTGGTTTACTTTCTACTTCGTATTCGTATGAACATCTACTAGTATCAGCAACTGGACACTACTAGTAGATTCTATTTCATTCTATCTGTTTCTTTGTAACATCTTTGACTCCTTATGAGTCATAACGGCTTGATTACGAACCATGAGTCCTTACGACTCATATTCTCGGTAGCAACTCATTCTCGGACCCTTGACTGTATTAGTACTATTAATGCGAGTCCTCTTGATTCGCTCTTCACGTCTCATGAGTCAATGTGACTCATTCGACCTTCTTAGTAAGCAACTAGTAGAATAGGTATATAAACCCTCATGTACGAGGCCTAAGACCTCAGACTAGTTCTACCTCTATTACTACGTACATCTCGAACTCGCTCTAAGATCATAGTCAAGGACTATCGATAACCGACATCACGAAAGATAAGATAACAAGACCTAAGAGATTAGATCTCTTTGAACCATACGCACCAGGCGTATACGAACATAGTTATCAGAACATCGTAATAGTAATCTACGAGGTTCCGAACCATAACACCCAGTTAACACGTTTATTTATGGCCTTGTCATGTATCAGTTTGCCCTATACAAGAGACTGAGTGAGTACAGCTCTAGTCCCTTGTTGCCTCGAACCGACCTTGGTCTTGAGACTTCAACGATAGGTTCTCGGTGAAGTATGTCAAACGTTTAATCCAGAGTCTTGCTCGCGAACTGACTAGGTATCAGAGCCATGGTCGCCTTCCTTTTTGTCCTGGACACCGTGCATAGTGCTTCGTAAGTTGCACAACTCTGATCGCCTCCTGTACTCACGCACATCATCAGGATAATCTACATGGCCCGGTATTATGTGTACGTCGTTGAACATCCTTCTTCCCTACTCGCATTTTTTACCTGAATTCGCCGTAGTGTCACGAACTACACGAATCCGGAGGCGTTGCTCTGTAAGTCGCGGCCGGCCAACCTTCTTAAGAAACGAAGCTCACTCGGTCTCTAGACGTGTCCTGGCCATATCCTTTCACGCCCATTGCTACTGCCCTGGCAGCGCTAGCAACCCAAATATTCGACGGCTGGCGGTAGATCCCTCTCACCCCCTATAAATTCCTGGGTCTCCACGCGACATGACAGGATATGGAGACTGAGCGGTAATGCTCTCTTATTTAGAATTATCATTGTCCTTGCAATCGTCTCCTTCGGTCTGGGAGCGGCATGTGGTATCAAGGCGTGGATCATTAACTAGTAAACCCCGCCCTTTCTTTTCAAATGGCATCGCTGACTCATAGACTTCGCAGCATCCCCAACATGGTCTCTATAAGCCATCTGGTGACTTCCTGGCTCGTCCTTCAAGTCGCCATCGATGTTTTTATCACCGGTACGTCCTTGCACCTGGTTACCGAACAGACCGTTTAACTCCTCGCATCCTCGGGCAGCTACGCTGATCACGATCCTTGGACGCTCACGCACCACCTTCCGGCGCACGACCGGCGTAGTCAACCAGATTATGCGCGGTGCCATCCAAACGGGTCTTTTTGCCAGCGTCTTCTCTCTGGGCGACCTCATCCCGTTCCTCGTCGCGCCAAACACAAACTTGTACGGAATGTTCGCGATGCCCATTGGACGGATATACACCAACGTAAGTTCATCTCAGTCTGCTCCCTCCTCCGAACGTTCTCCTAACCGCGATCGGTCCTCGCCTAGACGTTACTCGACACGCTCCTTACCCGCGAAACTCTGCGCAACCAGCTGTTGGCGGATCCTACCAGCATAAACAGTGTGGTTCGTCTTTAGGTGTCGGAAATTCGGGCACGGCTGATCTTTCTTATAGCCCGGATATTCTCCCGCACCCGTGTATACTATGAGCACACTCCGGTTCAAATATGATAAGACGACCGGCCACGAAACAGCGGATGAGTCTTGCGCACAGACACCCGAGGTTGTCAAGCAGGCATTGTCTGTCTAGATTGGTGGACCCCGGTACGCAAATCTATGTACGACTTGCATCAGCTTTGTGCTTGGCAATAATTCTCGACAGCCATATATGTAGACATTCATCCCGTTTTCATACAACATAGGCGTAGCTCTTCTCATGTTCTTCATTGTACTATGTGGCTCCTCATCAATCAACCATTGTTCTTTTTCAGATGGGCAAACTCGCCGGGTGATACACATGTACCTGCTACATCCCATAGGGTCTCCAGATTTAGCTGTTCATCCGCGATTTGTGCACTCTACACAGAGTCGACTACGAAATCAGCTTGACCAAATCAACCAACTCCCCCTGACTCGTCAGCGCCGCCTCGACGATAGCCACATCCGCCAACGCGCCCCTCGGGCTCCCTAGACCATCGTCCTTCTCCCCTTTAACAACAGCAAAAAAGCTCTCCCACTCCGCCTCAACGCCCCTGACAGGATAATCTGCCGTCTCGACCGTCTCCGGGCCCGCCTTTCCGTCCTCTGACACCTCGACGGACCTGGTGGTCACGCGAATGACGCCGATCTCCTTCCCGGATGCGTCCGTGCCCCTCGCGCTCTCGACGGAAAGCCATCCGTTAGATCCAGAGATGGTCGTGCCGTTGCCCTTGGTGAGGGTCGACGAAGGTGCGGCGAACGTCATTTCGAGGATGCCTTGCGCGCCCGAGGCGGTCTTGAGGACCGAGTGCGTCGTGTCGTGCGGCGGGAGATAGGACTTGTACAATGACGCGAAGCCGGTGAGGTGGGTTACCGGAGATAGCATGATGCGGAGCGCGGATGTTTGGTGCTTTGGCGCAGTTCAGCTTAGCTTCCGTTAGGATTCAACTGAGAGCAACGACTTACCACTCCTCCATCTAGCTGACATATTTCGATCAGAACACGGTTCGCGGCATTGTAGCGATACACTCACCAGAAACCCACCCTGATACTAAACTACTTGTCAATAAACCACATCTCCTCATCCTAACACAACACTCACATCCGGCACAGTCCTCCACGGCGTCTTATACCACTTCGACGTCTTATCCATATACCCCACCGACCTCATACTAAAAAAATTCACCTTCCCAATCTTCCCCTCCCTCACCGCCCGCCCAGCAGCAACATACCCAGGCTCGCTCTCAAAATTCTCCGCAATCCTCCACACCAGCCCTCGGCGTTTATACCGCCCCTCGTACTCCGCAACCAGCGCCTTCCCCTCCCGCACGTCCGGCGCGATCGGCTTCGCGCTCAACACGTGCTTGCCCGCCGCGAGCGCCTCGCGGATCACCGCGGGCTGCGCGCAGATGGGCAGGATAATATTCACGGCGACGATATCCTCGCGCGCGAGGAGCGCAGCGAGGCTCCGCGCCGTGGCTTTCTCGTCCCCGTCGCTAGCATCAGGAACATCGTAGTAAACATCCGGAGCCAAGCCGAGCTGCGAGGCAGCCTCGGCCGAGAGCTCCGCCGCGCTCTTCTGTGTGCGCGACCATACCGCTTTGAGCGGGAGCGCGACGGCGCGCGTGCTCGCGAGAGCTGGGATGTGTGCTTTTGCGGTGTCAGACCTCGACTCTCGGACGCAGAAGACAGAGGTAAGACAGACTCACTTTCTTTGGCGTACAAACCAGCACCTATGAACGCGATCCCCTTCAAGTTGGAACCTGTCGACGACATGGTGGTCGAGCGGAGACTTCACCACATGCCGTGTCGAGCTCCGAGTCCTAGGAGACACATGACTGCTTGAGCGGTCACACTGAACGCAGGACCAGCTATCTTTAGCCGGGAGGATAAACTGAAAGCGAGAGCCGTGTGGTTTGCGTTTGCCCTCTCAAGGATGCTGTTGATGGTGAACCGTCAGATGGCCAGGTTCCACCGTTTACGATGAATGATCCGGTCCAAAACGCAGTGGCAGGAAATCCGTCGGTATTCATTCGTAGACCGTCGTCCCCTATGCTGGATCACGAGTCCAGTCTCAAGCAAGAAACCAAAAGAGAACAAGAGACACCGAGAGAAGGAGGTCAAATGACAAGGGTGGCGTCCGGAGGCGAGATAGTGGCTCGGAACGCCGCTCGGCCAATTCCGAAGGGGCTGTGCCACGAAATTAACCCGTCCGCACCTTCCACACCCACCATCCCCAACATACGAAAAAAAACAGAACAATGCATAACAACCATTAATACACGTTACATCTAGAGTACAATCAATCATGCACTAGCTCGTGGGTAAACTTCTACTAGGTGTCAATCAAAACAACACTCCTCCTTACAGCTGTCCCGTCAACTATCCGCAAAGCTACCTCAAACCACTCACAATCAAACCCGACGACAAAACGACGAAACAACAAGATATAAGGCAGAAGAAGACGAAGTGCGAAGCCGGGCGAGGAAACAAGGAGAAGAAAAGACCCCGCCTATCAAGCGCTCTCCGCAACCTTCTTCTTGATAACATCAACAACGCCCGGCTCCGCAACAGTACTCAGATCCCCAAGCTGGTCGCCCTCGCCTGCGACGATCTTGCGCATAATGCGGCGCATAATCTACGTCAATCACGCCCACAATCAGCCGCTCTGCTTGCTATACCCGCGAAACCAAAGAAAGAGGGGGAGGCGCACCTTGCCAGAGCGCGTCTTGGGCAGATCGCTGACGATGAAGATCTTCTTCGGCGCCGCAAAGGGGCCGATCACCTTGCGTACCTGGAGGACGAGCTCCTTGGTGAGCGCGGCCTCGTCGCTGGGGTCGTACGTGAATTCCCTACAGGATAAACGTCACTCGTGGGTGGGTGGTCGCAACACGTGTTTACAGCGTACTCACGGTTTCAGTGTGACGAACGCGTAGACGGCCTGGCCTGTGAGCTCATCGGCCGTACCAATGACCGCCGTCTCTGCGACACCCTTGTGGCAGATGAGCGCCGACTCAATCTCCGCTGTCGACAGACGATGTCCAGATACGTTGATGACATCTACCAAAGACCAAGATGAGCACAAGCTCCCACAAAGACAAACTGGCACGCACCATCGATACGGCCCTTGATCCAGATATACCCGTGCTCATCACGGGCAGCGCCGTCACCAGTGTAGAACACCCCAGGGTACGGCTATTGCATTTCGTCAGCTTCGTCTCGCGCATTTCGCTAGCCACGCAGACCTACCTTCATATACGTCTCGAGGTACCGCGCATGGTCGTTGTACACCGTACGCGCGATCGACGGCCAGGGGTTCTTGATCGCAAGCACGCCCTCGACATTGTTGCCATCGAGCTCCCTGCCCGTGACAGGGTCGAGAATAACAGGCTCGATACCAAAGAAGGGCACGGTAGCCGATCCCGGCTTCGTCTCGATCGCACCGGGGAAAGGCGTGACGACAATCGAGCCAGTTTCCGTTTGCCTATCCAACACCAGCGATCAGCACAAGTAGATCAAAGGACAACTCAAAAGCGACGCACCAGAAGGTATCGACAATCGCACACTGCTTCCGCCCGACATGCTCATTATACCAATTCCACGCCTCGGGATTGATCGGCTCCCCAACACTCCCGAGCACACGCAGCGTACTCAAATCATGCTTCTCGACATGCTGCTCGCCCAGCCTCCTCAGCAGCCGGATCGCCGTCGGCGCCGAGTAAAACTGCGTAATCTTGTGCTTCTCGACCGTCTCCCAGTAGCGCGACGGCGTCGGGTACACGGGCGTCGACTCGAATACGGTCGTCGAGACGCCGTTCGCGAGCGGGCCGTACACGATGTAGGTGTGGCCCGTGATCCAGCCGATGTCGGCCATGCACGCGAACTTGTCGTCCGGGTGCACGTCGAACACGTACTTGACCGTCAGCGCGGCACCGAGGAGGTACCCGCCAGTGGTGTGGACGACGCCCTTGGGCTTTCCGGTCGAACCGGAGGTCTATATATAGCCACGTCTCAGCAACTCCATCATGAGCTCAGTAATGCGGCGCGTGTGGGGAATCTAGGACGGCAAAAGTGTGAAACGCGAAAGACGCACGTAGAGAATGAAGAGCGGGTCCTCGGAGGCCATGATCTCCGGCGGGCAGTAGTTGGGCACCTTGGCGGTCTCCTCGTGCCACCACAAGTCACGGCCCTCGGTCCAAGCCACGTCGTTGCCAGTGCGCTGAAGGACGAGAACGTGCTCTACGACGGAGGAGCCCTTGAGGGCAGCATCGACGATCGCCTTTGTAGCGATCGTCTTGCCACCGCGCCGCCCCTCGTCGCTGGTGAGGAGCACGCGGGACTTGCAGTCGTGGACGCGGTCGCGGAGGGACTCGGCGCTGAAGCCTGCGAATACGACGGAGTGGACTGCGCCGATGCGGGCGCAGGCGAGGAAGGCAGCGACGGCCTGCCATGTCATGGGGAGGTAGATGGAGACGGTATCGCCCTTTTTGACGCCGAGGTTCCTGAGGACATTGGCGATGGAGCAGACCTCGCTGAGGAGCTCGCGGTAGGTGATGAGGCTGCCTTCACCAGGCTCGTCTGCCTCGTACACGATGGCAACCTATGGAATTTCACATGCAGGTTTAGTACGCGTCAAAGGCGCGTGATAAGGGAGGGAGGGGACCTTGTCGGGGTGCTTGAATGCCCAGCGATCGACGCAGTTGTAAGACGCGTTGAGGCCACCGTCAGGGAACCAGACGATATCGCCGTTTTCGAATCCGCCTGCACGGACTGTGTGGAAGGGCCTGTCCCAGTGGAGGGTCTGGCGGGCCATCTGGTTGGGAAGGGCATTAATGGCGATAATGGATCGGCGTGAACGATGGGACGTACATGGGCCCACCATTTGTCCGATTCATGACCGACAGTCTCGGTGTGAACATCCTTGTACGCCTTGTGGTCGGGGCCGACGTGGGGTTTGCGGTCGCCAGTCTTGAGACGCGGGGCGACGGGGTGAATGGGGATTTGTTCAGCCATTGTTGTTTTAGAGAGGGAAGAGGATAGTTCTGATCTGGGACGCAGCTGACCTTATAACACCATCACTTCCCCGCCACTGCACACGGGGTCCACAGTGCCCGAGCTGGTGGCCAGGGTCCACTGCACGTCAACGGCACCCTCATCTGCTCCCCCATTGGCCCATCTCCCATGCCCAGAGCGCCTTGGGCATCCGACAAAGGGATCGGGACAAGCAGACGCCTGCTTTTACTATCTCGCTCATGCCGTGATGAGATGTGCGGAGCCAAAGCGGCATTCCGGCTGCACAACAGGAGAAAGACCGGGGCAGAAAAACAATCGACGGCAGGAATGGTTGACCCATCTTCCACCTCTCCGATTCCTTCCTTTCTTCCCTTCTGACCTTCCTACAGTCATTTGCATTCCAACCCGGAAAACGCGCGTCTCGCGAACTGTTTGTTCCGCGCAAACTCATACCCGATTTGGCTTGTGGTCACACGCGATCACAGTGTGACTGTCTGTTACCACTGGGCGCGTTTCCAGGCGTTTCCCCCCTCCATCTATGCTGCCCGCAGTCTTGTGGATCCTCCTTGTGGGAGAATGCAGCGCCCCGGAGGGGTTGTGAAACTGTTGAATCAATACATGAATATTCCTTCTTCCAAAAGGTGCACTTAGAGTTTGTCAAGATAGATGCCTGAGTGAGTATGGACTCATGTTACTTAGTATAACATATTTGACATTTCAGTTGATGAAATCCGTGCACGTCCTGAGGCCTGAGGCCAGGAATTGGACTCGGTCAACACTGTCTATCTTCCGATAGTGAGAAATTATTTCGTAGATGTTGCAGAAGAGGATCTAAGTGCCGGTTCGGGCAAGGGTTCGGGCAACAATCTGAGGCTCCTTGACAGGCAGTGTTTTATTCTACATTGAATTAGAGCTTGGTATTCTACATTGAATTAGAGCTTGGTATTTTTCCCGCGAGACAAAACTGATATGTGATTGGCTGAGGATGAGACAAAACGGACATCTGATTGGCTGATTCCGCCGCGTCTCGGCTATTCTGGACAGTTGCCTCTTTCGCACTTTTTTCTCACAACCTTCCGTTGCATCGTGCGCTCCAGCTTCGTCCTCCTTGACAATCTGTAACAATCTCATGTTGTAGTTAGTGTCGGGTGAGGACGATCTGAGTCCTAGGGTTGATTATGGTCAATTTGGGTGGCATGTGTATCAGATTAGTACTGTCTTTTTTCGACCAAAAGTTCGCGGGGTGGCGTGGGAAGATGACTACCAAATACGGCGTGTCCCGCTTTTTGGTTCGTGAGGGTAGTTGGGTGCGGGACAAGGTTCGTCGGGCTTTTTGGGCATGGGACAAGAGTTCATCGGGGATGGGATACCGGTAGGACCCCCGAATATCCCTACCAAGGCTTGGTGCCGACCGAACCCCAAATGTCCGGACCAGACCACAAAAATAGGACCAAAATGTCCGCCAAATTCCCCTGGCCTCCCAGTATAAATTCCGAGAAATTTGCACAGTTTTTGCATTGGTCAGATTTTTAACTACGAACAGTCATTCAGTCAATGCACGGTCAAGGGAGGCTTCGACCTCTCGTTTGAGTCGCTCTCTAGCTCGGCCGCCCTCAAGATCCTCCGTGATCTCCCCCAATCTAACCCGGATCTCTGGGATCGGATCTCCACACCTCCTGCATCCGAGAAGGAGGACATTGAGGCTCAGGTACCTGACGCCGACGTTGATCCCTTTGAGATGGAGGACGATGCCGATGCCGACGATATGTGGATGGATTCGGCTGATGTTCTGGGTAGGATTCTGTACCCTGACGGCTCAAGCGGGGCCGAGAATGGCCTTGACGTTACAGATGAGCATGAAGCGGACGTTGAGGCTGCTCATATGCCTGAACCGGACACTTTAGGCCGTGGTAAGCGCCGCAAGACGTCGAACAAGAACTTCAGCGGGTTTTTCGGGCACTAGGTAGTCTTAGAATGGTTGTAGGAGCTTATTTGATGAATACATATGCGTTTTTCTGCTATTTACGGTGTGTCCCGCTTTTTAGTTCGCGGGCGTCTACAGATGCGGGACAAACTGACCAAAAAGTTCATGTCACCGGTCCGGTGGGACACGGGACGAACTTTTGGTCGAAAAAAGACAGTAGTCTACGGGTGTTCCGGAACACATAAGAAATGAAAAACCCAACCTTGAATCCAATATGAGGCCTCTGTTCTCGGGCGACCTGGGAAAAGTTTGGGCAAATGGAGATATGGACGGGTGGATAGGGAGATGGACGGGTGAGCTGGGAGATGCATGGTAAGCTGAAAGTTGTACGGGTGAATTGAGAGGTTGTATATGGGTGAAGGAGTCACCAAGTACTATGATACTAAGCGCATCATGATTGTGTTTTCATTGGGCAATATTCCATCGGAAATCTACATGATAACCACTTATTCTGTTAGTTCAATAACATTTACAGCATTCTGTAAGATATGTCTATCCCGTGGCTGCCCACGGGTCAAACAGCTAGTTCGTCAAAAAACCACTCGGTGATTTGTGGTATAATTCCGAGCTGATCTGAGGCAACATGACTTAGGTATTGTGGTAAGATAGATTGGTATCACTATACTCTAACTTAATCAACTCTACTAAACAAAACTCTCTGACGCGGGTTGTATTACAGTGTGTGTTGACTGCGAGGCACAACAGCAGCGTCCATAAAGCCGAAGTCACGTCGGAGTATCAAAAGCTCGCGCGTGACTACTATATATGGCTAAGCTTTGTCCAGAACAAACACGCCGCGAGACGCGCGTTTTCCGGGTTGGAATGCAAATGACTGTATCCTCGATCACCATCGAAATCAACAGACTCACCGGCATCTTACACAATACCTCCCTTTCTTGTATCGGCACCCCGTTCCCTCCTTCCCCGCACTGCGGATCCCTTACGTGTGTTTGACATAAATGAAACCGCTCGTGTGAGTCTGCGACGATGGCGATGCAAATATCAGACGTTACGTTTCTATGTGAAAGCCCACGCGCATCACTGATCAGGGCACCCAAGCTGTTTCAAGTCAAGTTATATTGATGTCGTAACTTACTATAAACATTAGTCCAGCGTTGAACGAGTGTACGATAGCGAGGGGATAGCAGCGACAGAGACCACAGAGTGAGAGAGCGAGAGCAAATGAGAGTGGGACATGCAATGAGTGAATCGAATCTATGATGAGACAGAGATGCCAAATGCGAAACCAGGCCAATGAACACGAAGCAATAAGACACACACGAAGAAGAAGGAGAAGAAGGAGAAGAACACATAAATAAGCACGCTCGAGCCGTGTGCGAGAGCCATGAGCCGCCCCCGTAGGCTGGCCAGGCTGAAATTGGGAGCCAGCACCCTGCCAGTCACGGTGGACTGGCACATCCTTTTCCTGTCGGCATGATAGCCTTTGGCGAAGCAGAAGCAGAAGCCCCTCAGGGCTCCTCCGGGATGGGCATGGCGCCCTTCGTCTCGAACGACCCCGTGTCCGAGACGACCTGCACCTCTTTCCGGATCTCCAGCTCCGACAGCTGGTGCACGTTCCCGGGTCGGCTCCCCTGCGAAGGTCCCCACGCACTCTGGGAAACAGGGAGAAACAGGGTGGATTAAGCGTGCCGAACGGGTTATCAAACTACTGGGGCTCACCATCGAGTCCATGTTGACCGCTGTGCCGCTTGCCATCTGATTTCGCAGGTCCTGGCGCGAAAGGAGCGTGTCCAGCAGAGTCTTCCCAACAAACAAGCCGTCAGCATGCATCACAAACGCCACGACTGCCTGCCACCCACATTCGTATAAATCCGCCCAATCGGAATCGCAAACATCCCATACAGATTCGTCGTCGGCAGCTCAAGAAACGTGAGCAGATCGCACAACGAAAAAATCCCCGCGAACAACCCCGTCTGGATCGCGCCCCGGATCAGCCGGTTGATCACCGTGTCCGTCTTCCGGAATCCCGTCCGCGAGCGCGCGAGGATGATCGACAGCGTCCCGGTCACGAACGCGTCCGCGATCACCTGCATCACGAGCCACCCCGTCACGAGGTTGTTGATCTGCGGGAGCTCGACGAGTCTGCGCAACATCGAGGCTCAATACGTGTGCGTCTGTGCGGTGAGGTGAGTGGGACTTACACTTTGATGATCCATGCCTTGATCCCGCAGAGGAAGCCGAGGATGCATGACGGGATGGCGAGGAGGATAACGATCCCGAAGAGCACGTTGCTCCCGCTCAGGCGCCAGATACGGTGGCCCAGGAAGATCTGAGTCAAGAGCGCGGCCAGCGCAGTCGCGATGGGCGTGAACGTGTACGGCCAAAGCGCATCTAAACGACGGCTCAGTCATGGTTCAACCCCACATCAGACAAAAAACGGGACGTACTCGTGAGCGCGGCCGGCTGGTCGTAATTCGTTACACTACGTCCCGGGTTATTTACACGATCAAACCCTCGAGGGTCAAACGAAAACGTACACATAAACCCAGGCCATATAGATCACACTGATGCACAGTAAGAACCCGGCAAGTCAGCGAGAAAGGCGAAAGAGACGTACGCTGCACTATGCACCGTGTCCAGGAGGAACAGGAACAGAACCATCAGCCTCAGCTCGAGCCGGTCATTGAACTCTGGCCATACCACCATCGTCGAATCAGCACCGTGTTACATCAACAAGATCAAAGGGACACTCACTCGCGCGGTGGTACGCGGCGAACTGGTACGTGACCAGGCCATAGAGGTACGTGTTGACTGCATACAGGCCGCACGTCAGCGTTAGCATCGCTGCATGGTACTATGATTATGACTCTGAGGTCACAGTATGTAAACGCACAGAAGATACCGATCAGCAAGGTACCGATCGTCCCGTCGTAGTCGCCGGCGGCCATCGCGCTTGTTTCTGTTTCAAGTTCCTGGTTATTATGCTTCCTTTCAATTTACGTGAGGCACGAAACGCTGGGCAAGCGTCGATATGTAGTGGGCGCTCGAATACAGCCTCAAAAGCCAAGAGTGGAAGTTGAAGCGAGAGTCGAGAGAGTGATACAGTGTTATGTGACAGAGGTCGAGCCGAGTCGAGAGGATGTCAGGACAACGACTCTCCCCCGCCTTTTTATATCCGAATTGAAAGAGAGCTGTTCCATTAACCTCTGCGGCGCTGCCGAAATCCAAGGACCCTAGCGCATCTCGAGAAAGGGCGCATGTCACGCCATGTCAAGAGATCATAAGACACAAGTGGTCCCGAGGAAAGGTTGCCGCCTGCCCTTCATACAGATTGAATTGAGTCGACTGGGACCTACATACACTGTACAGCGGCTTACCAGAATCTCGGTTGACGACCGATCGAGTTTTTTTCTTTCCCCTTCAACTGTCTCGCGAGCTTCCCTAGCTGCATTCATTCTGCATCTGCCCATCTGACTCTCGAATCGCGTGCAACCGAGGTGAAGCGGCGCGAAGCGTCGTCGGTTTCTGGCAGCTGTTTCCAGCCAGCGCTGTCGTCGTCAGAACAGGACCTCGGCATCTACCGTCGACGGTCGTCGGGTCCCTAGAAAAATTTTGCGGTCCTTACGGTTTTCGTGGCGCAAAGTTTACCTTGATGGCTCAGCTGCTGGCCCCATTTGAGCAAGTTAGCCGTCGACCCGGATATCCATCGTTTGGTGGCCCTGAGCTCGAGATCAGTCGAGTGAATTGGGGGTGAGGAGAGGCACGTGCGGAGCGACGTTGTCGCTCGTCGGGGGTTGTAGGAGCTATGCAGATGCATGATGGCGGCATCCCTGCTCGCAAGGTTTGACAGGATGTACTCTACTTGGGCGCCGCTTACAAGAGTGTATCTCAACATTAACGTTGTGTGGAGTTACCGAATAATGAAGGGTCTCGGATAATTAAGATGGATATGCAAGAGAAATATTACAAGCTCGCTTCATCGACCTGGTTATCGTTGCAAAAGGACCGGAGGCAAATGGGGTGCTCTGCTCATCCTCGCGGAGTCTGAATTTTCCCACTCTAGCCCCTGAATCCACGACATATGGTCGTTCTCTGCCAGTGACGCCATCTGTCCATCTCGTTCCCCCGCGATTGTCGTGCACGACGAGGGGAGATGCTTCCATCTGTGTGTCTACTGAACGTGCTTCTAGCCGTTCCTGGTTCACCACCACCGGGGTACAGCCCCAGACTTGCTGGCATCTCCAGACGGTTAGAGCAAACTGCCATGATGCATGATGGTTGAACTCTGCAAAGGTCGTAAAGTTAGCATGTCTGAAAGCGTACCCTCGTTTCATAGAAACTGTACTTACAACTCACTCACAAGGAATGTTCGCTTCAATCGCCAGTCTTACACTTCGAACAAGACAGCGCCCTTAGATCATGTTGTCAGGTTACCGCTGTTGGCATATCTTTCCCTGAAGAGTGGAGGGAGGACTCCAGATGCGACGTTCGCATTCAGCAGAGACTGCTACTGCTAACAACCGGCTGAGGACATTGGAGAACGGGCCCATCGGAATATGTTGACACGTTCCACTAGGTATGATTGGTAAGTACATACTATCCTTGCGAGCGCCTCAACATTCTCCTTCCTCAGCAAGTTTTCACTGTGCAGGGACATATATACCATGAACCGTACTGAATAGATCATATACAGCTCTAGACGGGTATTCCAAGCAAAATATCCGTCCTAAAGACAGCGGCAATCTTTGGCTGTGCGCCTTGATGCCCAGGGTCCACCCTATTCCATTTTTCTAGATCAACGTTGAGAAGTCGTTAAGTGGTCCTCGAAGCTTAAATTTCGGGGTCTTGTAAGCGCATCAGAAGCACACCCCTAGTGCTGTTCGGGATACGACTTCTCCTGAGCAATAAACACCTATGGAGCTTTCGATTGTGAGTTCCTTGCACAGTCGTCTTTTACACGCCATGTGGGCAACAGGAAAAGTCAACAACAAGCTTGGTCAGCAGATGGTCGAAAGAATATGAACAAGCTCATTTTTGCCCATTTGGTCCGCGCCCCCATTTTGACAGCATCAAAAGAAAGCTTGGGATGCTGCACACGAAAGAGGAATACGGATTCTACCAACCCAACAGCTCACAGTAACCAGCGCCGGGGATTTCGACAACGGCTCAATTCGCTCTACGCCCGTATGTATGGAGAAATTGACATGTAAAAGTAATCTCAAATATCAGCTAACGAACAGTGCGTCTGGTCAACCAGCTACGAGCTTGAGAATCCTCAGACTCCCTGCGACGTGGGAGTCAAAAAAAACCGCGACTCACTCCCACGTATCAGTGAAAGATTGAGAGAGATTGAAGATGCAACTTCCTGCAACTTCCACGTTGCTCCCGCCGGCTACTTAATTTGTGTATCGCTTACCGAGCACCGAGGCGCGCCGCGATCGAGACTCGAGTAGGCGGCCCTGGCGCAGCCTCATAATTGACAAGGTACCGACGGTCTCCAAATCTCCGATGGGAAATTCTTCGTTTCTCCATCTTATGTTAGGACTTATATTGAGAGCATCTTGTGTGAGCGATTCGATGCCGCACCAATCGTGGCTAGTTTTTCTATGCTTGAACTATGTCGGTCTGTTTTAGATATCACTGCGCCTTGTACAACGTTCACACCGAGACCGTGATGCGGAGCTTCGAACAAACCGAGTAAGAACTATTGAACAATAACGGTGCAATAAAATCTAGCTGCAGAAGCCAAAAATCCGAGACAATCACGACTCCGAGGACGTTGGATGATGCCTTTGTCCAGGGTTAACATATGCCTGAGGCGTCAAGCGGCTCCTACCCACCTGATGTCCTTCAATATCCCGCTAACGATGTCCCCCATCGCCGCCCTGCTCTCCCACAGCGGCAGCAACGATGTGATACCGGCGGCCAGGAACAGCCAGATCACACAGATGATCACCCACGCCTTGAAGAACCGCAGCGAGAATATGTACTCCGAGAAGAACAACGGAAGCGGAATGACCTGGGAGATCATTAAAATAGTGTTAGCCGCCCGGTGAGCGGACTGATTTAACGGCTCGGTAATCTCACGAGGATAATGATCACAGACATCGTCATCGCTGTCCAGATGGCGAAGCGATACGACCGCTCAAGCGAAGCGTAGTCCTCCACGTCCAGCTCGGTGTCCTCGGACCTGGATGAAACGTCGACTTCCGCTGCTTGTTTCTCTTCCGACATCTGCTTGTCATGGCTGGTGTCAGCCGCAGGGACCGAGCCTGCCTCCAGCCCTTCAGGAAGAATGCTGAGCCCGTTCTTGGCCAGCTGCCGACCGCGCGGGTTGATGTTTCGCGTCTGAGACCAGTCAAAATCCGTGTCGGGTCTCCACCAGGTCACGACAGCGGAAATGATCGGTCCCGAACAAAAAGAGCCCAGGTTTCCTGCGAGCATGGAGTACGACTCCCCTGTCCATGAACATCGCCGTTAGTCCATCGATAAGCAGGCGCGAGGCGAACAATGTAGATCGCACCTGTAGTGGTGATGGTGATAGCACCAAAGTGGTATCGAGCCACGAGCATCCAGCAGGTCATGCCTACGCACAAGCCGCCCACGGCACCTGCGATCGCGGCGTCGCGCGACTGTTTCTTCCAGAGAACGGTCATGATCACAGGGCCGACGGCGCCAGTCGTAACTACGCCTATAGAGAGGAACAGCCAGTTTAGGGAGAGGCCGATTCCGTTCCAGAGACATGCGACGCTGGCCATGGTGACGGCCCACACTGCGATCATAATGTGGGACATACGGACGAGTGCTTCCGGGGATGCCTAACAATAGGTCTCAAACACACGTATTGATGCCTAGTGAAATATATAACGTACTTCAGGATTTATGTGTATCTGGTAGATGTCGAACGTTAGGACCGAAGACGTCGCAATGAGCTCCGAAGAGGCTGCTGATGTCACGGCCATGAACAATAGAATAAGCTACAAATATCAATTCGTGAACAAATGCATTCCATGGTCAACCATACTACAAGCCCACCATTGCTGCAGCACCTCCCTTTCCTAGGAGCGTCACGACCCCGGCAGGCGCAGCGAGTCCAGCGCTGATCTGGGCAGCGGTCATACCATCTGGATAGTACGGAAACGCAGGATCTTTTACATGCTGTTTGTAAGCTACATATGACGCCAGCAAGAATTCGCTTACTATTCGTCAGCGCAATGGCAGCCAGACCCATTGTCGTCGAGAATGTCAACGGAACAGGAAGCCACGCAATTCCGCCCATAAGATATGCACGCACGGCCGTGTCCGCCTTAGAGGCGATCGCCCGCTGCCAGTAGCTCTGTGAAGGACGTTCAGCGTAATGTCCAATGTATGCCGACAGAGAAACAGACTTGGTCGAGAACGCAGATAGCAAAGGCGCCCACGATCTGGATTACCATGAAAACAAGTCCGTCTGAAGAAATACAATGGCTCAGTGAAATGTCGGACATTGGGAAAGGAAATCTCACAGTCAGATTTGAACGTAAGGTAGGACCCTTGATAGTTGCCAGATACTGGCCTTTGCTGACCCGCCTGCCGAAGGAGCTCGTACATGCCATCCAAACCGCCAATGAGGTCCGTCTCGCAATAGGTGAAGAAGTAGAAGTACAGAATCAGAATCATGAGAATGAACGTATGCGAATAATCACCTAGCCCTAAATCAGCAAGTCAAAACCCTCAAAGCCAACTCCTCACTCACACAAAAACGTCGCCCTCAGCCCACCAAGAATCACATACAGCGCAATCCCAACCGGAATCAGAAAATTCGCCGCATACACATTCATCCCCGTAAACGCATTCAACACCGCGCTCCCACCGACCAACATCTCGCTCGACGCGATCAAGTTCGTCGCGAGCGCAAACAGCACAAACACGAGGTGCCCCGCGTTCCCGTACCGCGCGTGCACGATCTCGAGATACGTGTGGCAGAACGGCGCGATCGTCTTCACGCGGACCGCGAGCACGCTCATCAGCAGGATCTGCAGCGTCGCGCCCGCGGCGTAGTAGTACCCGCCCGCGATCCCGTACTCGTACGTCACCGTCGAGCTCTGCAGCAGCGTCGCGGCCCACGTCCAGGCCGACACGATGCCCGACGCGATGAGCCCCGGTTTGACGGAGCGCGAGGCGGTGTTGAATTCCTCCGAGGAGGCGATTTTGAAGGACGTGTACCGGTTTTGCAGGGCGGAGAGGCACACCATGATCAGCGCAAAGACGATGCCGATGCCGAGGACGACGCCGTAGCCGACGCCCTGGTCGAGGATCTGTTCGCCTGCACTGGTCGGCATATTGGCGGTTCAGTGGACCAACGGCGGTGGCGATAACGAACGGGGAGGGCGAGGCGAGGATGGGCGCATGTCATACGGGCCGCCAAGATATAACAGCGTTTGTCTGTCCTGAGAATACTTCGTTATCAGTGGGTACAACTGTCCAATGTTTGGAGACGCACCTCCGTCATGCACCAATCCCACCGGCCACCTATTTAAAACGCTGCCCATCATCACGAGGGCAACGCAAGATAAGCATTGACTTTAGACGAGATAAAGTCCACCTCTCGAAGCCCAACATGCCTTACGCGTCTCGGCTTCCCTCTCAAAACACGACCAGTGCACGATCACCGAAAGCTCATAAAAAGTTTAATAAATCAGCCATACTGTACACATTCAAGAACAGAATAAAATAGTACACATTACACCCTTTAAGTTCAGATCATTAAGATCTCACGACGTCGTCCCCCGCGTCCTCGTCGCCCTCGTCGTCCTTGTGTTCGTCTTCGCCAGCACCTCACTCTTACCCTCGCCCTCGCTCCCCGCCGCCTTCTTTCCTCTGAGCGTCTTCCCAGCCGTCGTTGCCGTTTTAGCAGTATTATGAGCCGACGGCTCGCTGTCATCGTCCTCCACCGAAGGCGTGTTCTCCTTGTTCGTCCGCAAGGCCGAGCGGCTCGGGATACGCGAGATCTCCGCCTTCTTGGACGTAGTAGCCGCAGCTACAGCTGCGCGAGTGCGCGTAGCAGGCGTCGCCGCCGCCGCGGTCTTCTTCACCCCCTTCGAAGGCAGCCCCGTCTCGACAGGCTCGTCTTTAACAGCCGCATGCGCATGTGAGCGCGTCGCCTTTGCCATCCGACTAGACGCAGCAGGCGCAGGAGCAGCCTTGGCTTTCGACTTGGGCTTCGCGTCTCCCTCATCGATGTCGTCGTCTCCCCCAATAGCATCGAGCGGGTCGTCTTCGTCGTCATCGTCCTCGCCATCGTGGTCATCGTCCGTCTTACGGCCGCGTTCTCTCGACTTTGACCTGGCTGTAGACCGGCTTCTCGCCGCGGTCGTAGCTTTCGACTTGGAAGCGTCCCCAGGCTGTGGTGTAGCGCGCCCACGGCGCATGCCCTTGGACTCTGTTGCCGCCGCCTTAGAGGCAGCAGCCGTCCTAGAGGCAGCAGCCGTCTTAGAGGCGGTGCCAGCCGTTGTACGCTTGCCAGGCTCGCTGCGCGCCGTCCTTGTCTCCGCAGGCCCTGAGACAGGAGTCGCCGATCGCTTCCTGGTAGTCCTCGTCGTCTTTGTCTGCTTGTGTACCATTGTCAATGGAATGGGCTGGATAAACCAAGGCAAAGGGCACACCTCAGTCGCAGGCGCCTTGACGCCCCTCGCGCGCGTCGAACGCGTAGCCGTCGCGCCCGTAGCCTCGGCACCGTCCTCCTCCTCATCATCGTCACTCTGCAACAAAATCAGCGCCCAATCAAAATACACTTGCTAACGACACACCTCCAAAATAGTAGGAACCTCCTTTGGCTGCGCCTTCAACAGCCTCGCCCGCGGACGCACCTCCGCCGCATCTTTCGACGCCGGTTTCGCAGCCACAGGCTCAGCAGAAACCCGCACCGCCTTAGGCCGCGTCGCAGTCGGTGCCCGGAGCCGACTAGCAACAGGACGCGGAGCCGGCGCAGACACCTCAGGCTCACGCACAGCCTCTTCCTCAGTCACAGGAGCAGGGCCAGCAGCAACAGGCGTCCCGAACATCTCACCCACACCCTCGTACGCCGGCGTACCGCCCACCCCGCCCAAACGCTCTTCATTGGGGAACATATGACGCAGCCCGTCCATCCGGGGCGTGCTGCGCGCGTCCTCGCGCTCCACGTTGCTGAACATGTGGCGCAGCGAGTCCATGCGCGGCGTCTCCCCGACCTCGGCGGCGTGCGCGTGCTCGGTGGACGGCTTGAACAGGTCCCGCAGGCTCTTGACGGCGGGGGTGCTCTGCACGCCCTTGGGCTGCGCGAACATGTGTTTGAGATCGAGATGCGGTGTCGGGGGCGCTGCCATTTCACCTGCGGGGGCAGCATCGCTGGACGGTTCAATGTCCAAGCTAGACTCGGGCACCGCTTGTGCCTCGTCCTCGTCCTCATCTTGACCTTCCTCCATATCCTCATCTTCACGTTCCGCATCATCATGCTCGCCATCGCTGACGACAGACATGGGCAAGCCAATACTGCTCCGCCGCCGCTTCATGTCCTCGACGGTGCGCTTCATGCGGTCGAGCAGCGAGCGCGTGTCCCCCTCCTCGTCGCCGACACTGTTCTCCTCTCGGAACGTCGCCATCGCCTTGGACGGAGACATGCTCACGCGAACAGACTCGCGCTTGACAGGCGAGGCCACGGGTGTTCCGCCTCCGCCCACGAGGCCCTCGGGACCGAGCCCGGGCGTGCGCCCACCGAAGTAAGGGTCGGGCATTGCGAGCGCAGATCTGCGTCGTTCTTGAATGGCCTGGCACGATACATTAGCCAGTGAACATGTGCTAAATGCAAACAACGAAAACAAACCTTGCGCTCCTCATCACTGATCCGCTGCCTCAGCGGCGGGACATACGAAGCAGGCGCATCTTCTTCCTCTTCCTCCTCTTCCTCGCCCGCTTCCTCCCCACCCTGCTCCTCCTCCAGCACCTCGCGCTCGTGCGGAACAGGCACAACCAGATCCGACACCTTCCACGACGGCTCCACCCGCACCCTCCGCGCTCCCCCGGTACTTCCCATCCCAGCCGGAGTATGAATGAAACCGCCACCGCCATACGAGTTTCGGCCGGCACCGCGGCCGCGGCCACCCGCGGCGTGGACTTGCGGGGTCATGAACTGGCCGAGGAGGCGAGAGCGTATCGGGGTGCCACTGGCCGCGCTCTTCGTTGGCGCAGGGAGCGGTGGGACGTTTTCGTCGTCTTCTTCTTTGACTTCGGGGTCTTCGGGTGCGAGATCGTGTTCATCCGGAAGGTCGTCATCCACGTGTTCGTCGACGTCCATCTCCTAGAAAAGCCATGTGTAAGAGTTTAAGCCGTGGACGTAGGTGTGACTGAGCACGTACCTCGCCATCCACTTCATTCTCTTGCTCGTCGTCTTCGTCGTACTCGGCTTCCTCCTGCTCCTGCTCCTGCTCCTGCTCCTCTTCTTCGTCATCCTCTTCCACTTCTTCGTCTTGTTCCTCCTCGACTTCCGGCTGAGCAGATGACGAGCGGAACGGCCAAGCGAGTGAGCGTGCAAAGTCAAGACTCTTCCGCCATGGACTAGAAGGTGCTGAAGGCCCCATCGGGTTCTCCTCATCCTCCTGCGGACCTTCTGCTTCTTCATCATCTTCCTCGTCTTCCTCGGGGACCTCTTCAACAGTCTCGGCGACGAACTCCTCCACTTCCCGTTCCTCCTCTTCTTCCTCACGCTCTTCCTCGTGTTTCATGAACGCTTTCTGCGCCGACCGGATGAGAACAGCGCGATGCAGCGAAGGCCGCGAGCCAGGGCGCTTGCGAGGGGTCTGGTACTGCTGCGTGTACCGCGCCGAGAGAAGCTTGGCGGGGCTACGCTGGGGCTGGACAGGCTCCGGCTCCTCCTCGACCTCGACAGACTCGAGCACAATGAGGTCCTTCTCTTCTTCGACAACCTGGGGATGGTTCCCCTCGACGAGGACGATGTCGTCCCCCTCGTCCTGCTCTTCCTCGATATCCCGTGCGCTGTATGCGGGCTTCTTGAGGGGAGACTTGAGCGGAGTCTGGAGAATGCGGAGGTTCTCGCGTGGGTCGTTGCTCGGGCGTGGGGTAAATACAACGGCGCTGTTGATCATGGACATGCGGAGCGCCTTTCGACGCGTGCCCGGGGTCATTTGCGCGTTCTTTTGTGGCGACTCGTACAGGGCTGTGCGGAACTCCTTGGGCGGGTAGGTGAAGACAAAGCGCTTCTTGTGGATCTCAATTTCAGAGTTGTTGGAAACGGGTATGGTGGATGGGAGGGAGGGGTTGCTGGAGGGAAAGACCTGGCAGCCGTCGATGTGGAGACCATTTTCGCCTAGAACGATAAGAAACGCCTGCGCCACTTGAGTACGTTGTGATGAGACTTGAAAAGAGAGACGTACTTTTCGGTCTTGGAATATGAGTTTTGCGTGAACTAAGCTTACAGTGGGGTAGTACAGCCTAACGCTACACTTTGTGTCACGACCAAAGGTGACGGTCTCTTCGTCGATGGGGAAGGAGGCGACTGAGACTGTGGGATCCGAGCGTTTGATGAGTCGTAACGTTCCATACTTGCCGATTTCCGTAGGGTCCATCTTGAGGCTGAGGTTGAGGACGTCGCGTTTGTGGTCGACGATGGTGTGGATGGTGGAGAGAAAGAGGAGATGGACGACGCGGGAGGACGCGGTTGACCTTGGTCACGTGTCCACAAAATTGTGCTGTATTTGGACAAGCCCCTGTATTCAGCTTTCGACCTACACGTTGGTGATTTCTCCGATGTTTATTTCTCCCAATTCATGGATCATCAAAGCAGCCTCACCGGTCTGACACTCCGACTTGCTTCCGACCGCGCGCTTCAACCTTCTCATGGCGCAACACCATCACCACTCCACACGTGAATCACTCTCTTCCATTAACCCCTTCAGCGCGACGAACAGGCTGGTGACTCTCGTCGACAACGTACGAGTCTCATGCAACAGGTGTTTACAGCGAGTGCCATTTCCCCTCACCGTCAATGATCTCTAGTTTCTTCCCGAGCTTCAGCCAGGTACGGCTAGAATCCATCTTCATTGTACATGCTCTCACCTGACTCACCATATGATGCAGAATGTACTCACGGACGCTCATCTTAACAATTCATTGACGGACCGATTTGCCGCGACGCCCCCGTGAGCTCGTTTTCCTTCCCCGGATTCGCTCGACGCTTTCTGATATTATTAGTCCCCAATTTCAAGAATCCGTATACCCGCGCGGCAAACGAGTATACCTCGCGTATAAAAGGTAGAGCCTTCTGCTCTCATGCATTGTCCGCACGCTCTTCACTCTCATCATCATCATCATGAAGCGGTCAGACGCGGTTCTGCTCGCAGCCGCCCTTGCGGCGCCCCAGGTGTCGGCCTATGCCTTCCCCGATTGTACTGCCGCCCCGCTCGTGAACAACTCTGTCTGCGACACGTCTCTCAACGCGACACAGCGCGCCGCCGCCCTCGTCGAGCTCTTCACCGTCGAGGAGCTGATCAACAACACCGTCAACGGTTCACCGGGTGTCCCCCGTCTCGGTCTTCCCGCGTACCAGTGGTGGTCAGAAGGTCTGGTAAGAGCCTTCTTCAATTCCACTCCAAAGCAGCCAGCTAAGCACCCAAATGCAGCACGGCGTCGCAGACAGCCCGGGCGTCAACTTCTCCACCTCCGGCCCCTTCAGCTACGCTACCTCCTTCCCGCAGCCCATCGTCATGTCCGCCGCGTTCGACGACGCCCTCATCAAAGCCGTCGGCGGCGTCGTCGGCATGGAGGGCCGCTCGTTCAACAACTACGGCCACGCCGGCCTCGACTTCTGGACGCCCAACATCAACCCGTTCAAGGACCCGCGCTGGGGCCGCGGCCAGGAGACGCCCGGCGAGGACCCGTACCACATCGCCCAATACGTGTACAACCTCATCCAGGGCCTGCAGGGCGGCGTCAATCCCGAGCCGTACTTCCAGGTCGTCGCGACGTGCAAGCACTTTGCGGGGTACGATCTCGAGGACTGGGAGAATAACTTCCGATACGGCTTTGATGCGCTCATCACCACTCAGGATTTGAGCGAGTTCTATTTGCCTTCGTTCCAGAGTTGCTACCGTGACGCACAGGCCGGGGCGTCGATGTAGGTTCACGCGACTCTGGTCATTGCGTCTGCTGATCGGTGCCGTGCTTTTAGGTGTTCATACAATGCTGTCAATGGCATCCCTACATGTGCTGACACCTACCTCCTTCAAGACATCCTGAGAGACTATTGGAACTTTGACGAGACGCGTTGGGGTGAGTCCAGCTTTCCATAACACAAAGAAGGAACACATATCTGACATGCCCAAATAGTCACCAGCGACTGCGACGCCGTTGAGAGTACGTCGCGTACTCCATTTGTGGACTGAACGAATCTGACGTTATACCTAGACATCTACAACCCTCACAACTACACCGCCCTTCCTCAACAAGCTGCCGCCGACGCGCTGAGGGCCGGAACCGACCTCGACTGCGGCACGTTCTACACCGAGTACCTCCCACTCGCATACAACCAGTCCCTGATCACAGAGACCGAGCTCCGCGCCGCCCTGACGCGCCAGTACGCGTCGCTCGTCAGGTCAGCAATCCCTCTAACCACCCCACCCCACCTCTAACTAACAGCACCACACAGACTAGGCTACTTCGACCCCGCCGCCCAACAGCCCTACCGCCAATACGGCTGGTCCAACGTCGACACGCCCTACGCCCAACAGCTCGCCTACACCGCCGCCACCGAAGGCATCACCCTCCTCAAAAACGACGGCACGCTCCCCCTCCCCAGCACGCTCAAGAACATCGCGCTCATCGGGCCCTGGGCGAACGCGACGAACCAGATGCAGGGCAACTACTTCGGCGTCGCGCCCTACCTCGTCAGCCCGCTCCAGGGCGCGCTCGCCGCGGGCTACAACGTCACGTACGTGTTCGGCACGAACATCACGAGCAACTCGACCGCGGGCTTTGCAGCGGCGATTGCAGCGGCGCGCGAGGCGGACGCGGTGGTGTATGCAGGCGGGATTGACGTGACGGTCGAGGCGGAGGCGATGGATAGGTATAATGTCACTTGGCCCGGAAACCAGCTGCAGCTCATTGGCGAGCTCGCCGCGCTCGGCAAGCCGTTTGTGGTCGCGCAGTTTGGCGGAGGACAGGTGGACGATACCGAGATTAAGGCGAACGCGTCGGTAAGTTCATAACCACGCCTTCACATCATGTACATCTAACTAAATTGCCGCAAGGTCAACTCCCTCATCTGGGCCGGCTACCCAGGCCAGAGCGGTGGCCAGGCCCTCTTCGACATCATCAGCGGCAAAGTCGCACCCGCCGGGCGCCTCGTGACCACCCAGTACCCCGCAGACTACGTCTACGAGATCCCGATGACGGACATGAACCTCCGCCCGAACGCAAACGGCACGACAAGCCCCGGACGGACATACAAATGGTACACCGGCGCACCCGTGTACGAGTTCGGCTACGGGCTGCACTACACCAACTTCACATACACATGGACAAAGGCGCCCGCGAGCACATACAACATCCAGACGCTCGTCTCCGCCGCATCGGGCGCCGCACACATCGACCTCGCGCCGTTCGACACGCTCAGCGTCGCGGTAACGAACGCGGGCGCGGTCACGTCCGACTACAGCGCGCTCCTCTTCGTGAACGGCACGTACGGCCCCGCGCCGTACCCGAACAAGGCGCTCGCCGCGTATACGCGCCTGCACAGCGTCGCCGCCGGCGCAGCCCAGACCGCGACGTTCGACGTCGTCCTGAACCAGATCGCGCGCGCGGACGCGTACGGCAACTTCTGGCTGTACCCTGGCGCGTACGAGCTCGCGCTCGACACGACGCGCGAGCTGACGGCGCAGTTCACGCTCACCGGGGACGCGTATCAGCTCACGTATTTCCCGCAGCCAGGGAATGCGACTGCGGCGATGTGATGTGGTGTGAACTTTTCTTGACGATTTAGCTAGGCTTTGTGTACTATCTTTAGGACTTGATGAAATAAATAGATGTTATTCTTCACTAGTACTGGTCATGGTCATGCACCGCGGACTGGAACCCCGTCTGCCAATCGAGCCACGCTAGAATTCTTTCGTCCGGCGCATGGGCGTCTAAGGTGCAGTCAGCACGGCATCCAGATAAACACTAGCTACCCACATATAACCTCTCCAACGACCCTCTCCAGATCGCGTTTGTCCCTCTGCGCCATCTCCTGATGCTGCTCTATCACCAGCCGCTGCACCATCGCCCCCGCCTCCTGTCGCGCCCTTAACACCCGCGCACAATCCTGCACAGGATACGCATCGTGCCTATGCGGCCTCAGATGCACCTCCTCCAGCCCCCGCAGCAGCACCGTCCCCGTCCCCGTCCCCGCGCCCACCCCATCCCCCGGCCCGTCCTCCTCCCCACCCGGCTCCAGCGCACGCAACACATCCTTCAAAAACCTCGTCCGAAACGTCACATCCAGCCTGCGCACCTGCGGCACGCACGCAAACAGCTCCGCCCACGCGACCGCGCGCTCGCTGCCCGCCTCCTCCGTCGGCGTGTACACGCACAGCGTCGCGATATTGTACACCGCGAACGGGACGCCGCGGCACAGCAGCGCGGCGAGGCGCGGCTCGAACGAGAGGCCCTGGCCAGGGGGGAGATAGTCCAGCGCGAAGGACGCGTCGAGCCGGATGCGGCACGGCCAACTGGGCTCGTTGGCGGTGCCACCAATACTACCGGGACCGGTGCACTGCGGGATCACATTGCTGGAGGGGTCGGAGAAGAACGGGCGCGGGCAGCGGTGCGTGTGCAGCTGCACGTGGAACGTGTCCAGCCATCCGACCTGGAGAGTGATGGGCGACGTGAACTGGGGTATGTTGAATACCTTCGGGGGCAGCAGCGTCGTCTCGCCGAGCGGGCGGTCCAGCGTGATGCCCGACAGCTGGATGTGGGTGCTCGGAGGGAACTGGACGTTTCGCAGGAGGAAGCTGTATCCGTCGAACGAGCCTTTAGATAGGGAGAGGTGGCGCAGGAACGGAAGCTCGATGGAGTTGTCGGACGTCCATGTCGAGTGGCTTATGGGAGTTTGAGGGAGGCTCCAGTGAAGCCGTAGTTCCTGCAAAGAAGTCGTGACACGGAGAAGATCGAGAAGTTCTTGGCCTGTAGGTGTTATCGGGTGAGGAAGAGAGCTGAGAGTCAAAGACTGTAGCTGAGAAAAGATGGGCGATGTCCATGGAATAGCACAGCGGTATAGCGATAGATTGCGTAGATTAGGAGTGTTTCCACCGAACGGCGTGTGGGGGATGAAAGAATCGAATTCGAAGCCATGATAAGAGAGATGTAGGGTATGAAGGAGTGGGGCGGCATTAGATGCACCCAGGGTATCAGCGAACATGATCTCGCCGTTCCAGATAGACGATAGTGGGAGCTCAAGGTGATGTATTCGAGCTGGCTGTCGAAGCAGTTTCTCTATGAGCTTGAATGATTCGGATGTCTCTTTCAGGCGAACGTTGTCAGACGTGCGCCATTCGATAGGCATACCGCGAGCTCGCTCCATCCAAAGTTCTGCCCGAGAAACATCGTGGTCGCCATGAAAGACAATGGTAGCCCACAGCCGTGGAGTATTGAGAGCAACGTCGCGCCAATGTTGGCAAACGCTGGTGACGGTCTTTAGCTTCTCCAACGCGTGATCTGGTTCAACATATCTAACGAAGATGTGTCCCAGAGTTTCTGGTGGGAACCTGCAGACCCACAGGAGGGAGTTGCGGTAACATCGAAGCTGGCGCGTGTACAGATCTATCTTGGACACCTGCTCTGCCGGTGTTCCGATCAAGAGACTTGGAGGAAGTTGGATGTCAGAAGAAAGAGACATCGTTCAACACCACACTGCTATATGAGCATAATTGAAGTCAATGTTGGTTTACACAACTTGTAGGCCCTCACCTGCCTCTTCAAATGACCGTCCTGTCAAAGAGACGCGTCGCCCCACTTTGTAAGCGTCCGACAGAAATCACGTGTAACGAAACTTCATCAGGCGACCGATTTGCCGATGATAGTCCGATGACGCGCTCAGGACTTGGAGCCGGTTCTGGACGTGCTTTGTGCTCAAATTTACAGGCGGATGCGTCCAAACCACTCTGTGCTCATGATCCAGCAGGCTTCTGCTGCCAGATGACCCCGCCGCAATCCGCATCTTTGATTCATCAAACTCTTGAGTTGAACCCCAAATATTAACGCTGTGAGTGATATTGCTTCCCCATCTTGATGCTAGTATCTTTCCTCAAGCCTGATCCCTATCGTCTCACATCATTAGAGACAGCTGACAATAAATACACTCAAAGGGATCTCTAAACTAACCAAAGGAAAGGGTTGAAAGATACATTGATCGTATTCGTAAGTGTAGGTCCTTCAGCAAGACTTAGGGAACAAGATATGCCTATCATCAGTGCTTACTTGTGTGGCGCTGATGGCAGAGCCTCTCATACCATCAAATTTGCGGGGGAGCTCCAGAAGTAGTGCACTTGTAACCTTCAATCAATCTTTCTGTCGAACTGTCTGTCACATGAAGGCGATGCCCCGCTGACCAAGTTCATGATAGGCGCACGCCAACCGAGGAATACAGTTTCCTCTAAACATCGCTGAAACCACAGCGTTGACATCCGTCGGCTCCGCAGATCTACATCTCATATATAGCATGTGTTGGTGGTAAAGGCGCTAAAATATAGCCATATAATGCATCCATCTTCTCGGTTCAAGCAATCTCCCTCCCCCCGCTTCAGTTATGGCATTCCAGTGTAACATACCATCCAATATTCTTGAAATGTGAGCTTCACACATTCGACCCACTGTTTTCTAGCTAACTGTGTATAGGCTAATACCCCATGTATGCCCTTTCTGGTGCACATCGTGATGATCCGTGAAACTAAATGTCAGTGTCAAGTTCAGAGGCAATGCACTCAATTGGATTCTGTACGGGGTTCTAATGGTGCAACTATGTGAGCCGACATCCACTTCCTATGTTTCACAATCGAGTTGGCTGACGTTTTCCAGACAAGTACCATGTTTCTCCTTTCTCGGACTCGTACATAGTGCGAACCACTGTGTACTCTGCATTCACAGCCGAGACAGTCCAGATGATTACCTCCTCCCGCGATGCCTTTGGGATCCTCGTCTCTGGCTGGGGATGCTCTGATGCTGTGTTCCTCCTTTACACAGAGTTCCTATCGGAAATCATCCTACCATCACTCAGTGAGTTTTATGATTGGTTTGTGCCCACTGTGAGATATCAAGGTGAAGCTAATGTTTTGTCGAGTTGGGGCAATTGTCGAGTGTTCCTATGCCTGGCGTATCTACATCGTCAGCGGCTCCGTTTCTCAGACTACGCTAGTTGTGTTGGTAAGTCCACAAGCCTGTTCTATACACAATTATTTCTCAGTATTATCTAGCTTTCTCTGCTTCAGTTTTCCACAGCTACAGTTAGCGGTATAAGGGCGGACACAGATGATTCCAGCGACAACACGAAGGTCCCAAGTGATGTCCTAAATACCATAACCGTGCGTCTTATCAAGCGCTGAAAATATGTTAGTGATATGCTCATGTCATCGATCCGTTAGCTTTGGTCGGTTGCAATGGCGGTCTGCGACATTGTAATTTTTGGTCTCATGACATATCATGTACGTTATTCATATTGCTCGGTCAAAACACCAAGCTCAAAGAAGCCAGCTATCGAGGAGACGCACCGGTGTCAGGAAAACGGACAAGCTCATTGATGGATTGGTAAAGGTCATTGTGGAGACCGGAATGGCATCAGGTAAGCGACCTGAGCCTCTTGACTTGACCTTCAATCTGTACGTTCCCTTGTCTGATTTGTAAAAGCCATCATGTGGCTACTTTTCTTCAGTCTTCTGGTCGGCTTCAAACAAAAGCACTATTATGCTGTGCCAGTCATCGTCGGCTCAAAGGTCTACTGCAACTCGCTTCTAGTCATTCTCAACAATCGAAAACAGAAAGACGAGACCCGCCTTCTGTTGTTCAATACAAAGGTCCGGTCGCGCTTCCAGCCTCCCGAACTCGAAGCTGAAAACACTGTGGGTGTACCCACAAACGCGTTGACGCGTGACAGGAGCGATAGAAGGGTAATTGCATTCGGCTTGCAGCCTGTGAGTCCTTCTCGCTTGCGCAGAAATCCCATTTTCTGATGAGATGCCGTCAGACGGCTAAGTGCTTGAAATTTGACAAGGAAATTGAACGTACTGAAATAGTCGACAGCGCTTCACAATCCTAAGCTCTACTACGCTCTGGTGGTACTAGCTACTACGCACTTCACTATCATATCAACATAGTTCTTCAATTCCTTTATATGCCTTTGGTGACGGCCTTTTCTTATGCTCAAAACTCACGATATCGCAATTATTCAACATCCTACAATACTTATGCTACTCACACATGTGCTATGTAGATTTATTCGGGCGTCTTTTTTTTGAAGATAGCATGTACTGTATGATAATAAAGACCGTATGTCACCTTTTTTGCTATCTTGATCGTTTAAGTATGCAATGATATTTTCTTGCTGATACCATTTTGATGGAGTGCCGGTGTCGTGTCGCTTTTGCTTTGACCAATGCTCACGTGTATACTCTCCAACAAAAGCGCTATTCAGCCTGTCATTTTTCGGTTCGGCTGCTTTGATTTGGCGTGCTCTTGTTTTGCTTCGGCCCTTATTCAGTGTCGCAAGTCAAACGACTCAAATCTTGACGCTTTGGTAGATTACGCGCTTGCTTTGATGCACTTCGGCTCTCATACCGTTGCACTTTGACGAGTGGGTCGAAGGTACAAATACCTCGGTGACATTCCGAGAGTCTACACTTCAACATCCCTTGCCTCGTACACCTAGAATTCTCTCCCTCAACTTGCACTCGCCGTCATGGATCCTCGAACCACAAATCTGCCTCCCTTCTCGAACTTGCTCACTATGAGATACGAGGAAAGCATTCCCGTATTCAACAGTAACAAGGATCTTTTCACTATTCCACCTCCGAATGACATTGACCAGCTCTACTATTGGGGCCAGCACAATCTTGACATCGACCCGCTCTCCAATGCTCGTCCGGACCCTTCCAAAGGAGACCTCACCCCAGTCCCTCTACTGCTCTCGATTATCGCTGTGCCATGTGACATGTGGCCGAATGCTGCTAAACTCAGGTGGGACGATGACACTCAACTGCACACGGCCCAGCTCGTCTGGAAGGACACGGATAAGCATTCCGGAATATTGAGCGAGAAAAGCGGCCCTCTCAGCAACCACACTCTCGGTCTCCCTGCCTTTGGATTTCTTAACAGGGTAAGGGAGGAATATGACGTGATGAACATCGAGATCTTTCTGATGTCGGAAAAGAAGCCAATCAAGGTTAAAGAGGTGACGATTCGCCGCGTGCTGGAGGCCGCTGGTAGGCACAGGCATGAGATACTGAAGCAAGAGAACCCGTATCACCAGCTTGGTGACCGTCCCAGGTACCAGACGACGTGGGGTGGTGCGTACTTCGTGCCGGATCACAAGATGAAAAAGTGGAGGCTGATCTACAATGCTGTCCGGAAGCCCTGAGGTCTGCATTCGACATGTACGATGGCTGATACTCAGATAGCCCGATACTGTTGTGAATACTTAGCACATACTTTAATTAATGGGAGCGATTTTGGTCATGGTTGTGTTGACGTAGCAAAAGGCGATAGTCTGCTGTTTCACGATGGTCCGAGCCAGCGACGATTAATTGCGAGATAAAAGGACGAACATTAGTCGTACCCCTTCTCTATTGATATGTAAGCAGGAGTAGTAGGAACGGCGACTCCCTAGAGCCAGAGTCATGCAGGACTTGGACACCTCCATTAGACAAGGACATAGGACAGGGGTTTCTTTCGGGAAATGCCCTAAATGTTCCCACGGATGCCAAGCGACAACCCCAGCCTGCGCGTGCACAACGCTTTGTTGTTGCCACCGACCGTGTCACTCTAGTGCTCCCCGTACCGAACATACACTGTCCCAGCCACACAGACGACACAAAGCATGCTTGCCCTTGATCTCGTTGCGCCTCCTTCTATGCTCCCCCGTTTCTGTCAGGCCGTTTCCTCGCCCGTGGATAGCCGGGTCCGCTCGGAACTAGGCAACAAAGTGCATGGACCGGGGCCGTTCCCAGTTTCATGCAGCTACCGTTTGTCGCAAATGACTAACATTGGTTTCTAGAGGGTCAATGCGCTCAAATTCGACGCTCTGAATCCGCTACATGGTTGTATGCGATGCGGGATGGCGACGCTTGAACCTTGTTATGGACCCCGCGCGATGCCTTTTGTTCTTTTTTGTCATGTAAAGGGATAAAACCAGGGTATGTTCTTCTTCGGTGTGCATTTTCGACGTCTCTCCTCCGTAAAACCTCTCTGCGTCACCTCGCGCGCCGTTCTGAACAACATGTCTCAACTTCAGTCTTGCGAGCCTCGACTTGTTGAGCACCCACACATCGCTTCAAACACACCCTCTTGTATCAAAGACAAAATATATGAGATAACACACTCAAAACATCCAGGCCCGCCGCGTCTCATGATGACCCGCAATCTGGCATCCAGCGGTAACGACTGGCACTGTCGCTGGATCACAGGCGACGAGTATGACAAGGACTTGCCAGTGGGAGAACAAATCCTCGACGTCGAGCCCAGAGAACAAGGCCACGATCAACGTCACCGCATTCGAGCGATGCAGAACAGTACAAGGGGGCGGATGCATCGTCCTTTCACTCCCGGCGTAACGCTCGTGGTCGACTTCGGGGAGTCCGGATCTAAGACTGGCCACGGCCATCAGAGCTAGATATTGTCATCATCACACCCATCCCTATCGCTGTGTTTGTATCGTACCATCTTGTTTATTGAAACGGAAAGAAGGTCTATATGACCTTCTGTCGTTATATTTAGCTGCTGCATCTCAAAGAACGTTCAATGATAGTTATGATCTTTTGCGAGAGATTGCTTGACTGAAACGGGTTGATGTCGAGGGGTGTATCACTTCAGGGCATCGCCATGCAAGCTTGAGGTGAACTCTGAACAGAAGTACACCTCGAGTCCACGTTGTGAATTTGATGGAGTTTGGGGCCGGGAATAGGAAGTTACACAGAGTCAGCAGTGTCCGATCAATCCACCTAGGCTGTAATTTGCAACATCGACTATGTTTGAGCACAAGAGCATCACAGCTTGGGTGTAAAGCCAAGTAAGGTCTGGTTTCAGGACCATGAGTGCTGGCTGACAGACGGAACATCGATACAGAGTCCGAGACTATGCGTTCGTGATGAGCGCTGAGCCTCCTTGTCCTCGTCCAATTTCCCATGATGCCGCCCTGCCACCGCCTTGCCCTGCCCTGCCCCATTCTCACCCTCCACCACGATCAGCCAATTGGAAGGCTCTACAGCGACCATTTGTCCACTTCGAGTCCACACCCTCCTCCACTAGGTACAACGGCCCGCGGACTGTCGCATCTGTTTTACGCCTTGATTTCGGCCTACAAGCGCCTCGAGATGTATCAAATGCTCATCAAACGCCCCCAATCCAGCTCGTTTTGATTAAGCATGTGGACGTCGTCTTCCGAACTTCCGTCGCCCAGTGGTCCGCCGACCCCCTTGCGCCTGATAAGGTTCCTTCGAGAGTTCTCAAGGTCCCCCACGACGCATTTCGGCGCTTGTTGCTGCTTGTCTCAGAGCCCACACGGCTCATAGCCGTCTATCTCCCTCTCCTTGCTTTACTTCCATCTTGTATCTCAAGGACGCTCCCGTGGGACGTGGCCACTGTCTGCGAAGGAGGCACCAGGGAGGTCAAATCCACATTATCCTCGCAAAAAGGACGCGGGAAGAGTTGAACCATAACAACGACGCCGTGGGGGATGTACCACCCCTACAGTGGTTCCGCCGGCTACATCCATGCCAATGTCAGTAACATCTTGCTCGCTCGTGGTTTCCACGTGTGCTCACAATCTTCTCTTACTACTCTCAGTACGATACGTATGGATCTAATTGCGAGAACCGGCATCGTAGCGTTAGGGATCGCAGTGCTAGAAATGCTGGGCTAGAGCAGGGACGCAGTTTTGCACCGGTGAGTACGCCTTCCTCCCCTCATCTGTGACAAACTCTTCCCTCCTCATTGCTGACAACCACTGCCCTTTCTCGATGACCCCCATAGCGCATGTCCGTCGACTCCCTAACCTGGTTCAACCAGCCACTCCAGCCCAATCGACCATTACCAGGCTCCCAGTCCCAACCAGGCCTTCACTCCCACCCCCAGCCCCAGTCCGACTCGGGCACGGGCACGGCCACAGGCACGGACAGCCAAAACACGACGCTCGCCGGCACGCCGCCGTCCAACCTCGTCCACTTCCCCTTTGGAACGAAAACGGGCCTCCCCCACACCACCACCGCCACCACCGCCAAAACCCAATGGCCCGGGTCCGAGCACGGCCGCAACCGCAGCCGCGAAACCGTGCATACACACCCCTACGGATCCGTGTACACCCAGGACGACCCCGCCGAAGCGCGTTCGCAGTCCCGGACCTCGTTTCTGGGGTCCCTGCGCGCAGATCTCACCGTGAGCCGCCCTTCTCTCTTCATCCTGCTGCTTGCGCGGGGGACTCATTGTGTATGACACACCGCAGAAACGCGCGGCACGCATCGTCACGAACATGCGCTCGCGCATCCGCTCGAACCGCTGGCCTCCGCGCCATCGGACGCTCTCGATACCCACCCTCTCGGTCGTCTGGCGACCGTGCCACTTTGCTGATGTCGAACGCGAAGATGGTGATGCGTTCCCACCATAGTGCTCTTCTTTTCGTTCTTATTCTTATTCTTGTTGTCTTGTTGTCTTGTTCGCGCCCCGTCCCTTGTATGTTGTCTTGCTCACTCGTTATTTTGGAGCTCCGTCTCGACTCTCGACGCCTGGGCCTGATTGACTGGTGTCCCTTCCCCTCCTTTGTTGTAGTGTCTGAGATTTGATCAGATGGATTTCGGTATACCTTACATTTTGTTGTATGTATTCTATCTGTGGACTATCTAAGCTGATGCATGCAAGCTCGATTGGCTACCAGCATGCAGAAGCAATCTCTACCCGACGCATTACCCCATTTCAACTTGTCATCCAGCTACATATGAATGATCATCGATCTTACCTCAAGATTGAAGATTGACTACTAAACTGAATGGAAGCCGACTCCCTCTTGTCGCTATGAGGAACCATCCTCCGACTTACGGCAAGCGAAGTTACAAAAACAAAACCACTCCGCCCACAGAGGGTAACGCTCTTCCAAGCTCGCTGTGTCCGAGCTGTCGGGGGACACATCGAAGTCGGCGGCGACGGTGTCTCCACCAGGAAGCCTACCAGCTATATCTCCGCTCGCCATGATCCGCTAGTACAATTAAAAAGGGTCAGACGGTCCTCAGCATGCTTCTGGAACCAACCGCACCTGGACACCGTACGCAGGTGAAATAAATGTTGGACGGCGCCATCCTTGGCGGGCAAAAGTTTCCATGGGATAAGACTGTGTTTCAGCTTCGTCATCTTGCCCTCCCCTGGTATGGTCATCGCGAAACTTTGAGAGTCGACCCTGTCAATACATATGGGTTAATCGCACCAAGTCTATAACGCATAAAATGGGGTCATGCTATAGTATGCGCTCACTATAGCTTTCCTGAACACACTGGCCACATTGAACCACTGATTTCGGGCGGTGATGGGTTTAGACATCTCCTTTTCATGCCGCTGAAACGACGTTCAGGGAAAAGCATTGTGTATTAAAGAACGCGTTACAGTAGCGGTGAATTTTCCTCGTGTGCTCGGGCTTTCTTGCAATGGTTCTAACAGAGGCTGAAGGCGCTCAGAGCTCTTCGCCATGTCGTTATATTAAGAATACGTCAAGTAATCTCGTTCGAGGAAGAGCTCACATTATCGGTATCGTCAAAAAGGTATCGGTTTTGGATGTTAGTAACGATTGCAGGTCTCTGTTTGTTTCAAGATCAACATGAGTGGGGGAATTATATAGGACTACCATGACATACGTTCATGAAACTTTCAAGACTGCCACGAAGCTTCAATGACTACTCGTAAGCGATCCAGGGGTGTGGCAAGGTAATAACGGGAAATCACCGATGGACTTGAGTTACTAGGCTGACCCTTGTCGCCACTTGTATCTCGTTCATTTTCCAGGTCTCCTTTGAAGGGTACTATTTGAGAAACCTGTAGCGGATGTGAAATACACCGAACGAGTCCATTTACGAATAAGCTACCTGTGTATCTCCGCGTGAGACAGTGTGAGCTTCCGTAGCATGAACGTTAAGCGTCTATTAAATCCAAGGCCGTGAATGAGCAGGCTTCGTAGTAGCTCGGGTGCTCACCTGCACGTCATGTTCTCCCTGAGTCTACAAAGTGCTTCAGGTTAGTATAATGCTGTACAAACTAGGATGAACAGACTACGTCGAATGGTGAGAATTCGGGAGTTTCCCCTGGCACGTTGTTGCTTGCTCTGTTTCCTATAAATACATCGTTTGAGGTGTTTCCCCGGAGGCGACGAAAGGCACGGGTCAGCAAATCGTTTCTTTTAGCTGTCTCGGGTGTTGGCTGATTTTCTCCCTGAGTCAGCGATTAGAAAGAAAGAAAGCTGGTTTCGAGGAATTATAAACAAACAGCCGTGATCCGAGGTGATTCCACCTCCGTGCTACATTGAATATCAACGACTCTCTGTTCAAAACGCACAATTAGCTCAACGATGTTTAATGAGATAAAAACGAGGAGCTTCCAACCTTGGCGTGTAATAATTCCCCAGAGGTCGAGTTCCACAAGTAAATGCTGCCATTACTACATCCACTGACGATTTTTTTTTCCGTTTGGAGAAAACGCTGCCACGAGCACTGTGTCAGTATGCCTCAAAGATTGCAGAAGCGCTCCGGTCGCTGTATCCCAAACACAGACTCTACGATCACCAGACGCGCTCAAGAACTTGTGCCCTTCTGCAGAGAACTGGACGCAGTTAACGTCGCCCCCATGTTGGAAGACGAAGGCCAGAGTTCCACATGGAATATTCCACACGCGCACTGTGTTGTCCGATGAACCGCTCAGCACTTTCGAGCCGTCCGGTGCAAAACACACCGAAGTCACTCCGCGTCCGTGATTGAGAGAATCTACTAGGATGGTGTACGATTTGAGGTCCCATATATTGAGGATTCCGTCGCCAGAGCCGCTTGTGAGACGAGCTCCGTCAGCGGAGACGCTGAGTGCCCGGACGCAGTCGTTGTGCCCCTGTAAGACACGAAGCAAAGCACCAGATTGGACGTCCCATATGCGGACTGTTTTGTCGTGTCCTCCACTGGCTAGACGCAGACCGTCGGGCGTGAACCTGACAGCAAGCACGGGCCCTGAATGTCCGGTGAGAGGCGGTAAGGAGAGAACCTTCAGTTGGACGTCCCACAGGCAGATTATGGCGTCTCCTCCGGCACTAGCCAAGAGCCTCTCGTCCTTCGAGAGGTCTAAGCAGTTAACTTCTGAACTGTGGCACACGAGAGGAATATGCAACTCAAGCCCTGCCCGCTCGTCCCAGATCCTGATGATACAGTCGTTCCCTGCGCTTGCAAAGTGCCTTGAGTCGGAAAACCATGCTACTGCGGACACAGAACCGAACATCTTAAGCCTGTCCGGTCAAGTGACGGTGAGCCTATGGACACAAAGTATTAAAGAACGTACTCATGTCTTTTCACAGCACCACCATCACGCTCTGGTGTACCAAACTAGGAAAAAATACGATCAACTACACGTTGACTTTAGCATTTGCGCGGTACTCACCTCTGGCAGAACCGAGTCTCCGGTGCTTATCTTCCAAACACGCACGCCACCGTGCCCACATGAAGCAAAGTGTACACGGTCCGGAGAACACGCTATTGCGGCTACCGGCCCTCTGTGCCCGTACAGCGGTCCCATGAGACATTCCCCGGACGCAACGTCCCAAACCCGAACGGACTCGTCACTCGAGGAGCTGACAAGTCGCTCGCCGGTGTCGGAGAACGATACGCCTATGACGCAGTGTCTATGTCCACAGAGAATCCTGCGCAGTTCTCCTTTCTGGCTGTCCCAGAGGTGGACGGTGTGGTCGTGCGAGGCGCTGGCGAGGAGGGATCCGTCAGGGGAGTACAGAACGCGTCGGACGGAGGCTCGGTGCCCGACGAGATGGTATACGAGCGCGCGGTCGTCCACGGCGTAGATGCGGACAATGCGATCATGGCACGCAGTCGCAACGCTCTCACCATCAGGCGAGAAAGCGACAGAGTTGATGCGATGCGGATGCTGGATTGTCGCTGTGCAGGTGCCTTCTCGCACGTCCCATAGCTTCAGCAGGCCGTTGGTGTCTCCGCTGGCAACGAGTCCGTCATCTGGAGAATAATCTACGCACAGGAACCCCCCGCCGCCCGTTTCGCCCTCGAGCGTATCCGTGATCAGGTGATGGGTGTTTGCGTCCCACACGCGCAGAGACTTGTCAGAGGAGCAGCTGACTAGCTGGTTCCCGTCAGGAGAGTAGGCGAGCCCGCTAATCCAGCCTGTGTGTCCCCGCAACACGTCTCCACGTTGACGACCCGTTGCTGCGTCCCATATCCGTATCGTGTGGTCGCGAGAGCCGGTGGCGAAAAACGTTCCGTTGGGGGAGAATACAAGCGCGATGATGTTGTCGGAATGGCCCTTGAATGGTTCGAAGTCGCTGTTCTCCATGGGCGTAGGCGGGTGGGGTTGAGTGGGGTTGCTGAGCGTCGTACTACCTGTCGTTGAATGAGTTGCTGCCCCAATGCTGCGCACAAGTAAGCAGATGAAGGCGGCGATTGTTCTTTGTCATGCATCTGTGTCAAGGCTATGATGGTATCACACCCCGGCGGCCACCGAGCATGATGATCACCATCATTTACGGCAGCGCCTGTGCTGTTGGTCCGTGTGTGACCTATGCTAAGAAGGAATACACACCGAGTCCGGGACGAGGAGTTGTGGGACGTGTACATATTGACAGCGATCCGGCTCCATTCTATGCCGCCTCCTCCACCAAAGCCCGGCTGCTGGGCAATGCGCTCTACAACGATGCCCTTTCCCCTTTCCGTGGAGTCGAGAACCCTCGACTCAGCTTCCGAACTTGTCAACAATGGTCACAAAGGCGTCCCCCTGTCACGGTTCAACTGAACACTGTTCGTTTCAAAGTAAAAATACACACAAGACGTAAACGACGGATTGGGAGAGACGATAGTAACAGTACATTAAGACGACACACATATAAGCTACACGGCGAACGTCCGAGATGCAGAAATATGCGATACTTACCGTCCAAAGGCTGACCAAGGTCGAACATCTAGGATTGCCCAGGACCTACACGATAAAGTCGACGAGTCATGCGACATACCTACTGGACGACCTCATAGAGGAAGCAGCCGGGATACCTGGCCTTGATCTGCTGCTCGACCCACCAGTACGGTGTGAGGTACGCAATGTTGGTCTCGTCGACAGGGCCCGCGCCGCCAGTGAGGATTCCGACGATACGACCATCCCTAGCGAGAACAACAGACCCAGAGTCGCCAGCATCGGAAAAGCTACCGCGCATCCTGTCGTAGGGCAAGACGGCGAACTCAACGGAGGTGTGCCCGATGCCGTAGTCGTCGTAGACGCGGGTGAAGGACTCGATACCGTTGACGCGGCCGACGGTGGTCCCCGTGGCTGACCCGCTCTTCACGACGAGCAGGCACTTCTCGCCGTGGACGTCGAGGTGCTGGGGGTCGCGCATCTCGTCGTCTTGGACGACGCCATGCGCCTGGAGAAGACCGTCCTCGGGGTAGCGGTAGGTCGCTCGATCGACGGGATGAGGGAACATGGTGTTGCCAAAGTTAGGGATCGAGAAGTTACCGCCTGTGGAGGAAAGAAGAGGAATAGTCAGCTGAGACTGAAGACAATGAAACGAGATGGAGACGAGGTGGAGGCAAAGATATGGAAAACGACGTACCGACGTAGACCTTGTTTCCCTTAAACGTAGGCCAATCAATCTTCTCGTCGTACAGCTCGATCAGGGCCCAGTCTTTGGTGAAACCGTGGGGCTCGACCTCAACCTCAATCTTCTCAGAGTGAAGCACAAAGCCAATGACGCGCTGATCAGGGGCGGCACGGTGCTTGATGACCTCGTCGTGGATCGCGTTCACCTTCCCGATCTTCTTAATCGCTTTCGCCACCGACTCCATGCACTCCTCACGCCTCTCGGTGACCCTACTGTCCTCTCCCTCGACGGGCTCCCCCAGCCTGCTTAGCATGTCGTTCCAGACCTCGATGGAACAGAGGAGGTCGTCGATGGTGCTCATCATGGCCTTGACGGCGTTGTTGTAGCCCGTGTTACCGAGCGCGACGAACTCCTCACGAGCCTGGCTCGCGTTCCCGCGCGTTATGCCCGTGTTGGGGTAGACAGGAGGGGGACGGGCGACGTGGGTGCAGGTCAGGATGGCGGTGCGCTTGTCGTCTTTGCCGAGGCGGAAGTAGAGAGCGGCTGTGCCCTCGAAGTGGGGGTACTTGAGGGGTGCGATGGAGAGACCGAGAGTGGGGGTGAAGGGTTTTCGTAGGTCGGGGACGTGGTTGAAGAGGGGGTCGAACGAGAGGAGCTTTGGGCCGGCGGCGACAGAACGAGTGACTGCCGACTCGACAAAGGCCACCTCGATGGTGGGGAAACCAGCGTCGGCGAGGATCTCCTTGACGACGGCAGCAGCAGCAACGGCAGCGTCGTAGAGGAGGGAATGGGGCCTCACACCGATGGAGAGGATGAGAGAGCAGAAGACCTTGGCCTCCCCCGCGTCGGCGTAGGCGAGGGGGTTAATGGATGTCCACTGTACGCCAATGGAGTCGAGGCCGTCGTAGATGCACTTGCCGATAGAGAGCCAAGTGCGGGCAATGGGGTGACGGTAGACTGGACGAGGCTCACGTACGATGCCCGGGTGAGGGCCTTTGCGGACGTGCCAGTGAGGGCCAGACTTGAAGACACAGGGAGTGCGGCTGCCATAGAAGTCGCTGTAGGCGTTGGGGTACTTGTCAGTTAGGCGGTTCGCCTTGTCCGTGGCCATCCTCTCGTCATTCGCGATCTTAGAGGCTGTCTGTTGTGGGTCCTTGTGGATTAGTAAAAACCCGTGTTCAGGGGGCCATCGACGCGTCGCTCTCTCCCTCTCGACTTGACTACCAGCACTCAGTCCGAGATGTGCAATCGTCCGGGTGCAAGCTTAAGCGTGGACTTTCTCTACTCGGGGGAGGCAGATCCCTATGCATTTCACTGTGCTGAGCCACTCCATACACATCCTCAGTGCAGGAATCCAGCCTGCAGGCAGATGCGCCGTTGCTCTGGCGGCACTGGCGAGCTCCTCCGCTGCAGTGGCTGCTTGCTTCACACATACTGCGTGCGGCTCTTCTCTTCTTTCTTTTTCTTCATCTAAAAGGCTCATTCGTTTCATCATTCCAGTCTAAAGAGTGCCAAAAAGCAACATGGCCGCTACACAAGCTCGAGTGTCGCACCCTCTGGGGCTTAGCGCGCACCCGCGCAGGCCAGATCTCCGGAAACCCAAACGCGTGGGGCGAGTTCACGCGCTGGGCCGAATACCACCAGACATCCCTCAGCAACTTCTCCATCAACGGTTACATCCAGTACGGCCCCGGCTCCGACGAGCACTACGTCTTCGGCATTTACCTGCGCTACCAGAAAAACCACGCCGAGCTCCCGCTCGAGAAAAAGTTCAAGCTCGTCGGTGTCCACCCGCTCGACAAGGACGACATCCCGCCCGGCGACATGGTCGCGATGACCGTCCAGCGGATGTACTGGACACACCGCGAGCAGCTCATTCCTCTCGGCCATATGCAGTTTGGCGACGAGTACGGCGGCACCGGCGCGTACGTCCTCTCCGTGGACTTCAACCCCAATACAAGAGTAGACCTGGGAGAGATGGCAAACGCGATCTTGTACCCGGTCAAGCCCGTTCCATTTGACAAGATGCGCGCGGAGGCGCATCCTGCACCGCGCCCATACCAGACACTGGAGAGGATATTAGCGGCTGGGGAGAGACTCAAGTTTTGCTGCGGCAAGGTTCCGGGGATGCCGAAATGCTGCTGTGGAGGCTGGACGCATCACGATGTCGATGTCGATGACATCGACTAGGTTCGTAAGCTGCACTAAGCTACTTCTCTTTCTTCTTGCTTACTGGCTCGCTAGCCTTGAAACGCAGTGCCTTAACACGGCACAGTCACTCGTGAAAAAAGACATCCGACGAAATGTAATATCTTGTAATCTTGGAAACAATGCTTTATCTCGAACGTGGCTATATCACAGTGTAAGATCGCATCTCTAAGTAAATATCCATCAGTCCAATTGGTATAGTACAACTAGCTTCCACAAATCTCCGATAGATCACTCTACGCCTCGCTCCCACTCTCATGCATCTCCAGCGCCTCAACCCCCTCCCTCAACAACAGCTCCAGCTCCCACCTACCCTGCACTTCTACCCCCTCCTCCTCCCCACTCCTCACCTCCTCGCACCCCTCGAGCCACTCAACACCCTTACTCCTCACCGCCTCGCCCAAATCCGCCTCCCCCGTCGCCCTCAGCGAGCGCTGCAACCACGTAACAGCCACAACAGTACACCACACCCGCTCGCCCACACCGGGCACGAGCGCCCGCCCGCGCTCCAGCGGGCGCTCGCCGACGATCGTCGCGATGCGCAGGTCGGGCTCGAACGAGCCGTCGAAGGACTGCAGGTGCAGGAGCGTGTACGTGTTCTGATCGAGCGTCGAGAGCGCGCTCGAGCCCTCGCCCAGGGCGGGGGAGACGGCAGACGCGTCGGGAGCGGGGTGCGGGAGAACGTCGTGCGGCGGTGGAATGGGGAGCGCGCCTTCGAATATCCCCGATCCTGCGCCCACGCCGGAGGCAGCCTCGGCCTCGGCCTCGGCGTCGTTGCGCGGGGGTTTGGGCTTCGTAAGCCTGCGCGGCCGCGAGTCGGGGCTTGGTGGAAGCTGCGCGAGGAACTGCTCGCGGATGTGTGTGGGGGCGTGTGAGATGGGCGCGAACACGGGCGACGGCGCGCGCGTCATTGGGTCGTAGTCCGCCGTGCGGCTGCTGCGACGTGGCGACGGCGTGCGGCTGCAGCTGCGGCTCGTGCACGTTGAAGAGCCCTCGAGAGAGCTGATGGTCGTGAAGGTCTTGACGCTGTTGTCCGAGCCGTACCCCGAGCTGGCCGTCGAGTCCACCCGCCTCCGACCGCTGTTTTGCCGTCCTGTTCGGCTGGTCGGGCCCTCGCTCGCCGCTCCCGAGCGGTACTCCGTTCGGTACTCCGTTCGGTACTCCGTGCGGTACTCCGTGCGGTACTCTGAACGGTACTCCGACCGATACCCGGATCTATTTCCCGCGCCGCCACTAACAGACGACAACGCGTCGCTCGACCGCGTACTGGCCGTGACCGCCGACCCCGCGTCGCTCCGATCCACGCCCGCATTATTGAAAGCACCTGGAACGCGACGAAGGGAATCGCCTCTTGAGCGAGCTGACCCAGACGGAAGAGAAGAAGAGGAAGGCCCGAGGACGGTCCAGAACACACCAGAAGCGAGGGCCGCCATGCCGCCAAAAAGCGCGTCGACCATCTTCCCTGCATCCGCCCCGGCGCCGTACCCGACTCCATATCCGTACGCGTCCGTCGTCGATGTCGTGGAAGTGGAATGGCTCCGCCTGCGCGCGCGTCTCCTCCCCGAACTGCTTCCATGCCCATCCCTGTCCCTATCGCGATCTCGATTCCCGCCCCGCGCGATAGCCTCGTCCGAGACAAACGCCGTCACCTCACTCACGAGCCCGTATCTGACGCTCAACCTCGCAATCGCGGCCTTGCGAATCTCCTCGGGCGTCGCGGCGCCCAACGGGTCCGGCAGAGGCATGCGCTCCTCTTCGAGCTCGAACACGAGCTTGCGCGCTGCGAGCGCATGCAACAATGGCACCTCGTCCGCGCGCGCGTCCTCCTCCTGCGCCTCCCTATCCGCCTCGCTCGCGCCGATCTGCGATGACCCCGAGGCCGCCTTCTGCCCATGCTTGAACGGCTTCACCTCCGTCACCGGCACGAGAATCGACACCTCCTCCGTCGCCGCCTTCTTAGCACCCGCCCCCGACGAGCCGTCATCAGGGGGACGCGCAAACGCGCCCTGCACGCGCGCACGCACACGCACATCCCTCGGCACATCACGCAGCGTCGTCAGCGCCGAAACCGCCACAGCCGCATGCGCACCCGCCGCCGGCGACAGCCGCGTGATCGCGTGCGGCGCCTGCTGAATCGGCGGCGGCGGCGCAAGACGCACACCGCGCCCCAGCCCGCCGACGATCTGCCACGACGGCGAGACCGGCGACACGGGGTCGAAGCTCACGCCCGTGCCCGTGCCCTGCCTGCTGCCACTCGCACCGCGCCCGTGGCGACCCGCGCGCCCGCTCTCGGACCCGGCGCCGAGCCCCGCGGGCGACGCAGCGACCCCGATCGCGCTCGCGTTGAGCCCGTACATCCAGTCGACCTCGACGCGCTCGATCGCGCGCGCGCGGCCGGCGTTGACGAGGCGCGCGCAGCGCCCCGTGATGTGCTCCGCCGCGCGCGCGAAGACGCACTCGCCGTTGCCGGCCTGTGCGAGGCGGAAGCACATGTCGCGGGACACTTCTTTGCCGATCCCGAGGGCGAAGAGGCGGAGCGGGGCGTGGGGGGCGGAGGCGAGGACGGCTTTGGTGACGGCTGCGGTGGGCGGGGAGATGTCCATTTGTTCGTAGGCCTGTTGGGGAGGGGTTGTGAGTTGTATTCGGAGATCGAGAGAACGTACGTACGCCGCCGTCGGTGAGGATGAATAGGGCAGTGGGGCGAGACGTGTCGCGCGACTTGAAAGCGAATTTGAGAGCGCTGACGAGCTCGGTGCCACCGTAGTCTGCCTCCATGAGGTGAACCTCGGCAATCTAGGTTGCGTATGGTGAGCTGGCTGATCCGTAGCAGAAGAGATGGGAACTCACAGCGCGGTTCATATTCTCCTCATTGTAAACGACACTCTTTTTCCACAACCCATCAGCTTTATCCCCAAAGCTAATCACGTTGAACACCGTATCGTGCGCAGGCAACAGCCTCAGCAACACCGCCAACGTGCGCTTCGCCGCCCCAATCGGCGCCTCCCCGAGCCGCATGCTCCCGCTACGGTCCAGCAAGAAAATGTACTCCTGCCCCATCACCCTCGGCACGCGAAAACGCGGCACAAGCGTCAACCGCATCGCGACCGTGCTCTCCTTCACCCCGCGCACGGGCGACCGCGGATCGGGATGCACCTCCGCGAAACAGCGCGGCATGTCGAGGTCGCGCGCGTGCACGTCGAGCACAAAGTCCTCGGCGAGGTGCGCGTGCGCGGCGTGGTACACGGCGGACATGCGGCGGGTGCTGCGCTGCCCTGCGCGCGTGCGGTAGCGCACGATGGAGAGCGTGTGCGGGGAGGAGGGGGGCGCGCGGAGGGAGGTGATTTCGGAGGCCATTTGGACGTCGGTGTGGATGGTTATGCGGGTTTCGTTCTTTGGTGCGGAGGAGGCGAACGGGCGGGTGTCGAGGCCCAGGGCGCCGGTGAGCGGGGAGAGGGGTGCTGTGCTGGGTGGTGGTGGTCGGGCGGGGGAGAGGAGGGGCGTGGAGAGTGGGGCGATGGAGCAGGGGAGGCGGAGGCGGATGAAGGAGGGGGTTGCGTCGTCTAGTAGGTCCATGATGAACTGTGGGTCTGTTAAGAACATATGTTGGATGTACGGGGGAGGATACGCACCACAAGCCGTGTTGCTACAATCTTTCCTTTGGGTATTGATCCCACCGAGATTGTAAAGACTAGCATAATCGTGATTAAAAAGCCGCTACGATGTGACCATACTACTCACCATCGTCCGCGACCCAGTCTACCAAGCCTGCTGCACGCCCTTCGCGGAACATGCCCTCGAAGAGGCGTTCAGCCACTTCCTCCTTCTCGCGTGCCTCGGCTTTGACCAGCCGGCCGTCCTGATGCCGCATTTCAAACGCGCACACGCTCGAGCGCGGTGGGAGAGGGCAGACGAACTTGGCTCGTCCTGTGGGACGGGCGGTGAAGTTGCTGAAAGTGTGCTTGATGGTTATCCGCGCTGATACTACGCACGAAGCTCAGCTCGAGGGAGAAGAAGGAAGAAAGGGAGGCGCACCGTCGACGATCCATGCTCTGATGGCGACTGTCTCGAGCTTGAGACGGACGAGGTCGCGCTGGTCCGGCGGGCGGTAGACGATGCCGGCTTGGGTGGACATGGGTAGTGTGAAAGCTGCTGTCTGAGGCGGGGGTCTGCAGCAGACGGCGATTAAAGCTAGGTTTTATAAAGTGGACAATAGGCGCGTGAGGAGATGTGGGATGGCAAGGCGATGAGGAGGAACATGTTGTATTCAAGACGGCGCGTGGTCGCTGTCTCGGACAGAAAACATGGTCAACACGTGGTCATCCTTTTGTGGTCGAATCCTCCCCATCCACTCTTTGGCCGTACCAGAGCATCCTATTGCAATATTAGAGCACCTGGGCATGATAGAGAGCGTAGAAATGTGTCACAGTCGGTTATATCATGTCGATTTAGCTTTAGTAAAATAATTAGAAAGATATTAGGAATACAAGAGTCGCCATTGGTCAAACAAATACCTGGCTATGGACACAATATTTTTCAATATTTACTCAAACCCAGCATTCTCTTGCATATGGGCTTGACAACATGTTTTAAAATAAGAGTGCCCATGCCTGCTCGAGGTGGACGATGAGAGCAGAGAATCGGTCTCTCGGTCCGCAATCTTCCGCTTCGGCAAGCGATCGACATTACAAACTCCGACACAACTCCGCCTGAAATAATGAAGCGACGTATCCGCTGGTCGCTGTGTAAGACGACGACCAGCTCTCCCATCCCGTAATTCAACAACACTCCCCTCTGCGTGCACAGCGCGCAGACCCCGCCCAACTCCCACCTCCAACCCCAAATGGCTGGTTCAGCCGGTATGCTTCGCGCTGTCTCGCGCGGCACCAACACGGGACGACTCGGAAAGTCCGTCTGCTCCAGCTCGTCGCGTAAAGGTTCGTCGCTGCCATCATCCTCACGCGCCTGGACGCCTCGCTCACCATTGTTTCGCTCCAGCTGGACGCAGACAACTCAGCTCGACCGCTCCACGACAGGCCGACATCACGTTGACTGTTGATGGAAAGGAAGTGACCGTTCCGCAAGGTTAGCCCGGACTTTTCATTCCGTTTCTCCGGGAGAGGGCTCGACTTTTCTCAACTTCGTGTCTAGGTTCCGCTTTGATTCAAGCTTGCGAGGCCGCCGGTGCTAATATCCCAAGGTGTGTAATCCGACAGCTCCGCACGCGCATACACTGATGGTTCCCCAGATTTTGCTACCATGACCGGTTAGTCACCTCCGCCTCCCCACTCTGGACGCGTTGCTGACTTTCACTGCTTCAGACTTGCTATCGCAGGTAACTGCCGGTATGCCCATCCATTGCTTAGTCACCCCCAGGACCCTGCTGACGAGTGGTCGTAGTATGTGCTTGGTAGAAGTCGAGAGGTCGCCCAAACCCGTTGCATCATGGTACGCAAATGCTGTCTACTTTGTATCTTAATCACCTCAACCTTGTTTCTAGCGCCATGCCCGCCATGCCTGGCTCAAAAGTCTGGACCAACACCCCCCTTGTCCATGAAGCGCGGTAAGTCCGCACATCATCCCGCCGCCCTCTCATCCTGACCACGCCCCATCAGTGAGGGCGTCATGGAGTTCCTTCTCGCCAACCACCCCCTGGACTGCCCCATTTGCGACCAGGGTGGTGAATGCGATCTCCAAGACCAGTCCATGCGCTATGGCTCCGACCGTACGCGTTTCCACGAAATCACTGGCAAGCGTGCCGTCGAGAACAAGGACCTCGGCCCGCTCGTCAAGACCTCCATGAACCGCTGCATTCAATGTACCCGCTGCGTTCGTTTCGCCAACGAGGTCGCCGGTGTCGAGGAGCTCGGTACGACGGGCCGCGGCAACGACCTCCAGATCGGCATGTACGTCGAGAAGACGATGGACTCGGAAATGTCCGGCAACATTGTCGACCTCTGCCCCGTCGGTGCCCTCACGAGCAAACCATACGCGTTCCATGCCCGCCCATGGGAGCTCAAAAACACGGAGTCTGTCGACGTTATGGACGCCGTCGGCTCCAACATCCGCGTCGACTCGCGCGGCGTCCAGGTTATGCGCATCCAGCCGCGGACGAACGACGATGTCAACGAGGAGTGGATAAGCGACAAGACGCGCTACGCGTACGACGGGCTCAAGTTCCAGCGGTTAACCACGCCGCTCCTCAAGCAGGGCGACCGCTTCGTCCCCGCGTCCTGGGAGGAGGCCCTGCAAGCCGTCGCCGACGGGCTCGCTGCCTCCGGCGCCAAGGGCGACGAGATCCAGGCTGTCGCGGGCCATCTCGCAGACACGGAGACGCTCGTGGCGATGAAGGACTTTGTGAACCGGCTCGGGTCGGACAACCTCGCGCTCGACCAGGCCGGCGGGACAGCGCCGCCGGTGCACGGCGTCGACGTGCGCTCGAACTATTTGTTCAACAGCACGATTCCCGGCGTCGAGGAGGCGGACGTGATTCTGCTTGTTGGTACGAACCCGCGGCACGAGGCGGCAGTGCTCAACTCGCGCATCCGCAAGAGCTGGCTGCACACTGGGCTCGAGGTCGGGCTCATCGGCGAGCGCGCGGACACGGCGTACGGGTACGACTACCTTGGGGACGGCGCGAAGGCGCTCGCGGACTTTGTGGCTGGCAAGGGCGCGTTTGCGGAGAAGTTCAAGGCGGCGAAGAAGCCGATGATTATTGTGGGGAGTGCGTTGGCGGAGCAGGCGGACGGTGCTGCGGCGTTTAATGCGCTTGCGAAGTTTGTGGAGAAGAATAAGGAGACGCTGGTTACGGACGAGTGGAATGGGTTCTCGGTCTTGCAGCGTGTAAGCGCCCTTTCCTCAGTCTCAACACGCTTACTCATGCCGTGGTTTAGATCGCGTCGCGGCCCGCGGCTTACGAGGTCGGATTCGTGCCCTCGAAGAAGGCGTCGACAACAAAGCCCAAGTTCGTGTACCTGCTCAACGCGGACGAGGTGGACCCCAAGTCGATCCCGCGCGACGCGTTCGTCGTGTACCAGGGCCACCACGGCGATCTCGGCGCGTCGCTTGCGGACGTTGTGCTCCCCGCCGCTGCGTACACGGAGAAGTCGACGACGTGGATCAACACCGAGGGCCGCTCGCAGCTCGGGCGGGCGGCTGTGCCTCCGCCGGGGGCGTCGAGGGAGGACTGGAAGATCATCCGGTTAGTCGTCATCTCCTACTGCGCTTCGTACTCTAACACACTCTGTGTCGTAATAGCGCCATCTCAGAAGCGACCGGCTCGCCGCTCCCATACGACGACGTGCTCGCGCTGCGCGACCGCATGTGGGAGCTCTCGCCCTCGCTGGTGCGGTACGACGCGCGCGAGCGCACGTCCTCGCCGATCGCGCTCGCGGGGCTGCGCGCGCTCGAGGCGCGCACGCGGGGCGCGGCGGTGTCCGGGCGCGCGTTTGTGCGGCCGATTGCGAATTTCTATATGACGGATCCGATTTCGCGCGCGAGTGTGACGATGGCGCAGTGCACGCGGGCGTTTGTGAAGGGGGAGGAGTATGGGTTTAGCGGGAGCCGGGAGCAGCCTGAGGCGGCGTTTGCGTAGGCGCGTGTGGGTGCGTGGGCGTGGATGTCGATGAGGGTGGACCCTGTTCTAGACTCTAGAGTGTGGGTGGTGGGAGGGGCGTACAGATACAGTAGCGACGGAGACTTGAATAACGCGGGGTAGTGTCTTTGTTCAAAGGTTGGACTGGATAGAGCAGGCCTTGGGACTGAAATTATACACTTTCTTTCTTTTTTAGATTGTTTTGTTATCCTGTCCGAGCTTGGAGCGTTTCGTGCACTTGTGTTGAGGCATAAAGGAAATGCTCTGGACGAGGGAGAAGAGGGAGTTGGTCGCGTGTTCGGCACGAGATAGGGGAAGGTGCACGTGTAGGCGCGTTAAGGCGACGCGGGTGCCGTCCTTTGCTCGTCTTGCCGCATACATCTTGTCCTGCGAGCCAAACGCGTCGCTTGTTGCTTGTTTCCTCTGCCACGCGGCACATAAGATGCTTGGGAGGACCGGGGTGCGCTGATATATTCCCAGATTCTCCGTCTGGCGTCTATGCGATGGGGTATTTATCTAGGAGCCCTCGAGTCAAGAGCCTGAGGCGATCTAGCCTATAGAGAGAGAGCGCCTGGGATGACTACACAAGCTGGGATCTTTTATCGCTCCTCCCCCGACCCTGCCCAGCCCGGGAACTCCGGCACGGTGCTGAGACGTCTCGAGCTCGAGAGTGTCGATATGCCCGTGTGGGTCGTGGACGGTGCGTCGGTCCACTTATTCTTCGCTCCCTCTCTACGTTTGCTGACACCGCGAACTACCTTTGATCGGATGGACTCGATGGACGAACAGTCGGCGCGCGCGTCGCGCTCACACAGACATTCCGCAACCCCCCGTCCCCGACGGGGCGCGCTACAGGGCGCGCCAAGTACGTCTTTCCGCTGCCCGCGCGCGCATCTGTGTGTGCGTTCGAGCTCGAGCGCGGGGACGGGCGCGGTGTGCGTGGGGAGGCGCGAGAGCGCGCGGAGGCGGAGGAGGTGTTTGGAAGGGCGGTGAGGGAGGGACGGGAGGCGGGGCTGGTCGAGTGGGTGACGGATGATGGTGAGTGCGGCTGCCGTCTGTGCGGTTTGGGCGTCCATGTGGGGGTGGTAGGGCTAATTGTGGGGTGTGTGTAGTTTTTACGATCTCGGTTGGGTCTGTTCCGAGTGGGATGAGTGTGGTTACACGGCTGGTGGTGCGTATCGTGTCGTAGTTCTGTCGTTCATCACTTCTGACGCTGTCTACCTTGGCTCGCTAGTTTGTCATGGATCTGCTTGACGAAGGAATCCGCGATCACATCCGTCTGCAGCTTCCTACCGCCGTCGCCCCGCGATACGGACCCGCTCCAGCGGCCATCCTCGACGCATCCTCCGCCTCAGCATCTCCAGGCGAAACGCGGCTGACCATCCGCGTGGACGTCCAAACAAGCGAGGAGATCCTCGCTCTGCGCAGCCCAACGCACCCTATCACCCTCCTGCGCTACAAAACGCGCTCCGGGCGCCGCTCGACCCGGCGCATGTCCGCCTCCTGGGCCTCGCCCGAGTTCCTCGCGGGCGACTTCGTGCTGAGCATACACGCGCGCGGACTCGACGCACCTCGGTGCTTCGCCTCGCGCCACCCGACAGATGCTCACGGAGCAGTAGCGATGCACCTCACACTCGTGCCTACCTTTTCCGGGAGCGCGCCGCGCGCAGTCCGTGCGCAGGAGTACGTGTTCGTCGTCGACCGCAGCGGGAGCATGGGCGGCGCGCCGATGGAGACGGCGAAGCGGACGCTGGCGGTGCTGTTGCGCGCGCTGCCTGCGCGGGAGACGCGGTTTAATGTCGTGAGCTTTGGGAGCCACGTGGACGGGCTGTGGCCGCAGAGTGTGGTGTATGCTGAGGAGACGCTCGGGCGCGGGGTGAGTGCTCTTGTCGTGGTGCTTGGGAGGCGGGCTGATGGGGGGTGTAGATTGCGCATGTGGAGTCGATGGGTGCGGATTATGGAGGTACGGAGATGGCCAACGCGCTGCGGTTTGCGCTCGACAGACGCGACACTTCTCGGCCCACGGCGGTGTTTTTCCTCACGGATGGAGGTGTATGTGCTTTATTTCAACGTTGATTCATTAAGAACTCATGTTTCGTACAGGTCACCGACGTCCAAGGGCCAGCAGACGTCGTCAAAGCCGCTGTACAGGCCTCCGCCTCTACTCCCGCCGCCCCGCTGCGCGTCTTTGTGCTAGGGATAGGCCCAGAGGTGTCTAGTGACGTGTGCGAGCGCATCGCTCGTGCTGGCGAAGGTGAATGTCTCTTCGCGCTTCACGCCGAAGAGATCACGGGACGCTGTGCGCGCCTACTCAACGCTGGGCGGACGAGGACAGTGGAGAGTGTCGAGGTGGACTGGAACTGCGATGCACGCAAAAGGCGCACTAGGGCAGGTGGCGTTCGCTTTGATTCGGCGGCGTCGGTGGGAGGCGGGGACGTGCAGCAGGCGCCGCACCAGATCACGCGCGTGTTTCCCGATATGCGTCTCGCTGTATCGGCGCTGACGACGTTCGACGCCGTTCCAAAGAATATTCGCCTCCACGCGCGGTTTCGTGTGCATCAGCAGGGCGCGATGGGGAATGGGGAAGAGCAAGAAACGGTAGAACTTGATGTGCCAGTCACCGAGATCATCCCGTTCTCGAAGAACCACGATACCAGCGACTCCGCGGATGTCCCGCTTTTACATGCGCTCGCCGCTCGCCGACTCATCACGGAGATCGAGGAGAACAGAACGCCACCGCCGCGGATAAAGCCCGACGTGCCCACGGACCCAGCGACTGTTCGGCCGGAGCCGACGCTCGAGGAGGCCAAGCGCGCGGCTGTCGTCCACCTTGGCGTGCGGTACCAGCTCGCGAGCAAGTATACGTCTTTCGTCGCTGTTGACGAGGGGACTGCGCGCTCTCGCGTGCCGGCTGGTGGGCGGTCTAGGTTCAGCTTCGGACGATCGATGCTCGCGAGGCGTCTTGGACTTCAGAAACAGAAACGGAATGACGAGAGCGCGTCGTCTAGCGATTGGGAGGACAGTGCAGGAGCGGCTGGTCCTGACGGCTCAGGCGATGATCTGTTGGGTGGAATACTTGATGGGCTCACAAATCTGGCGTATGGTGCATGGACCATGGCTTTCGGCCCTCCGTATGCAGACACGAGTGCTCCGCCAGTAGGGAGTGACCGTGGACGCCTTCCGGGCGGGCTGGGCGATATCAATGGCGATACCGAGTCAGTCGCTTTCTCATTCAGAACAGAGAGTTCTGGCGCACGTACAACGCAACATCGGTACAGCGACGCTAGCGGCTCGGACAGCGCCAGCGTTCGCACATTCTCGACGCTCAGCTCGCTTACCGGCTCGTCATCGAGTTCTCGCTGGACACGCAGCCGCACACCGAGTCCACCGCGCCATCTGCATATCGACGACGATCCCGTCGGTCGCGTTCCCTCCCCAGTATTCGGTCCCATAAACCTCGCACCCTCCCACATCGCCAGACACCACCATCTGCACACCCAACCACCCCCCCAAACCCATCCTCCACCCGCCCACCCCCGCACCCCCCTCGCACCATCAGCCCAAACGCTGCTCGCCCTCCAATCATTCGACGGCTCCTTCCCCCCATCCACATGCACCCCCCACCTCGCCGCCGCACTCGGCCATCCCGCGCTCGCGCGCCGCACGCGGTTCCCCGCGGACAGGCGGGTCAGCGAGCGAGTGTGGGCGACTGTGCTGGCGCTCGTGTGGGTCTGTCGGGCGCTGGCGCGGGCGGGGGAGGATGAGCTCGGGGAGGTTGTGCGTGTGAAGGGTGTTGAGTGGTTGGAGGAGAGTGGGGAGGTGGTTGTAAGTGATAATAAGAAAGGGGAGGGGAGAGGGAGCGGTGGACGTGGGGACGCGGATGTTAGTGGCAAGTGGGAGCTGGAGGCGCTGTTGCGTGAGGCGGAGGCGGCGGTGGGTGAGAATGAGGAGGAAGATGGTGCGATTGTTAGTGGGCAGGCATGAGGAAGTCGGAATGGAGTATGTACTTTTAGTTTTGTGCAGTTAGACACGATGTGTACGTTGTTAGTTGGGAATGTTAGATCTCGTGAAGTTCTCAAACCACCGTTTGATTTATCAGAACGCTGACGACTCTGAGCAAGCCAGTGCAGCCGTTGGTACCTCGATGAACTAGACTGATGTTGATCATGCGATTAAGACCCTCTGAGAGACCCCTTACACGATGTTTCTTCTTCTAAATTATGCCGGGATGAATTCGTCATACTTTACTTCTAGGTATTGATGTTTCAGATATTTCGAAACTGGGTATTGCTGAATACAGAGTGTCCGACCATCTGCGAAAAAATGGAAGATCCTAAAAGGCCTCAATGCTACCGCGAGATCCAAGCTCAGTCGGACCACGTAGGGTGAAAGCTCGCCACAGCCATCCGTCCGCCGAGAAAGTTTTGGTTGATTACAGTCGTTTTCATTTCGATAGACCAGTTTCTGCTTTCGTGGAGCAAGAAATTCTGTTTACCTTTGGAGCCCCGTTGGAGTGCGCGAATGCACTGGGAGGGTTAGAATCCCTAATATGACGATGACATAGAGTCAGGGACGGGCGAGCCCGTGAATCGCTCAGGACTACCATCCTGCTATCTCTTCGAGCAGAAGTATGCAATGGCGGGCCTTAATTCTGGTCTCAAGGCTTAAGTGCTTAGGTATGATGCTTGAACCTCAAGGATGTAGGTGACGTGCATTTTCAGAGATGATAAGTCATTTTTAGTCAAAATTGCAGCAAAGAAACGCGAAGGGACGAGAGGACAACAGCAAAAAAGTTGTGTGTCCCATGGGGAAAACAGGCTTACTAAGTTCACTGCCGGTAAACAAGGCACCACGCTCCACAAGAGTGAAATCTGGTCTATCGAATTGAAAACGACTGTAGCAAAAACGTCAATAGCGTTCATGATTCAGCGACCTCGGCGTTCGGCCAAACATTCAAAGTTGGGACGCGGGATGCGATGAAGCCGCTCGGCTCTTCCCGAAGTTCTGCCTCTCCGCCGGCTGTGCCCGGCATATGCACTTGCAATTGGTTGATTCCTCCGCTCATTCTTCTTGGGCCCGAGCAGGCCCGAGAAACGTAGTGTACGCTGACGCACCGCGGCCCCCTTGCTCGCTCGTTCCTCACGGGCATGTACTTAACGGCCTTGCTGCGTCGCGCCTGGCTCTCGGCTTCTGCTTTTTCAAGGTATCTGCTCATCCGTCGCGGGGATCTCATGACCTAGCACTACCTGTGGTTGCGCTACTGTTAGGCTCGTCTCTTCTAGCTCGGATAAGGCACCCTGCCGAGAATTTGCGCTCTCCTTTCTCCATCTGGAAAGACATGCTGCTTGATATTTAGTTCCGAGGTTTTGGGTCTTATACCGGACGCGCTCACCGTGTAGGGACTTGTCAGTCCCATAGGTTGTGCCGCCGGCCTGCTGTCTCAGAGTCTTGATGTTCTGCAGATTATCTTAGTGGTGAGTTTATCTAAGCCCTTCGCTCAAGGAAATGCTATCGCCTTTTTCCTGGCACTTTGCTGTCCAATCTGCTTCCTATCCGTGAAACAATGCCCTTCCTCAGGCTTTCAGTGGCAACAAGGTACACTGTATTTGCTGATGAGGATGCAATTCCTCACCGCCTCTATGCGTTGAAACGCTGGCCAAAAACCCTCTGATGATAATACAGGTCGTCGTGCTAATTATAACAACGCTCAGAGCTAAAATGGTGCGGCATTTGCGCCACCGGCGCTAAACACGTTGCCCGCGATAAGCTGGTTGCTGATAGTGATGTGGGTGTACGTCGACCTCCACCCTAGCTCTCCTTCTCCGACTTAACTCTGAAGCACGCTGGGCCTAGTTGACATCGATGGGTGGTACCTCTGAGGCCACGAACGCCAGGCAGGCCAAGTAAACATAGAGACCGTCCCATCGCGAACCTCCATACGCACCACACCCTCATATTTGCGATTTTACTGGCGATTGAACGATGCCATGCATTCGTCAATGTATGTGTGTCTAATCATCATGCCATAAAACCGAAGTCTCGAGTAAGACTGGGCGCAATCCAGGCACTAAGAAAGGCGGCGCACGAGGCCTTCTAGTGCCAATTTGGCTTACGCCCATTACTTGAAAATGAACTCGTTTCCGTTGTCGCAGGAAGAACGTTCTCCTTAGTGAGCTTACTCGGGGGTGGCGTCTCAGCTCAGCTGCAGCTCCTCGGAGATCTTCCAAGAATCGGTGCTTGATTTGTAAGAAGCACAGTAAAGGACTGGCTGTAATTGGCAATGAAACCATCGAGGAGAACTCTGTTAAATGCTAGAAGTACTCGCATTATACCCCAGTTGCACCAGCTTGAGCTTGTTAGTCTATAGTTTTCATATACGCAGATACCATCACGTTCCAAGGAGCTCGTACCTCGCGATTTAGCCTCCGCACCAAGGCCACATCGCTGACTTTGAAAGTCTTGCATAATTTCATGCGACATTAGCGCTATCGAGATGCCCCTTTTGATTCCGGGGCCCAATAAAAGTTTTTTTTATGTGCGAAGCTGGAGGTGTCCGTCGGGATACCCTCACCGATCAGGCCTCCAGGATGGTGATGGCGCCGCGATGCGCTAGTTCGAGTTCGCTGTTGCATCTCCGCGTCGAAGCTCGAAGCGCAGAGCTGCTCGCTCAATGGTCGTTATGCTTCGGGCAGGGTGAGAAGGCGGGAGTGCTGGCGCCGTGAGGTCGCGACCGGTGGTTGTTCCTCGGGGTATTTGCCAATTGAAAACCTGGACCTTCGATGAGAACGTCGACGTCGGTGTGAGCTGGTGCAGACGTGTGTCCCCTTGTGTCCCCTGCAACGGTCAAGTAGAGATGCGGATTGATTGAGGGCGTTCCCACGACAGGGCAGCGGCACAGCGGCCAGTCATATGGGCAAATGGAAGGGTTATAAGTAGGGGCCAAGTACATCAAGAAGTACATGCTAAGTAAGCTTGGTGTCTTAGACCCTTGGCGATACAGACGTGCTCGTGTGATGTGCGGCGGCGGCGCACTCGTTTTTGCCTCCGGATTGGCTCTGGATAGCTGGAAAATATGTTTTGCCGCCTTCAAGCTCAAGGTTGTGGAGGATGCCGTCGGGAGTCGGGAGCGTGCACCGCAACGTCGTCGCCAATTTTCAATTTTAGCTTTTGATCATCCCCCGTCTATAAAAGGCGATGTAAACCAGTGTAAACCTCCATCTGACATTTTTCCAATTTGCGATCTGTCCACAACGCTTGCCCGCTTCGTGGCTGACAAGCTGGCTCCACATGCATGCAGCGCTCGCTGCGCTGTGAACTTTGTTGTAAAAACCAGTACGCGAAGTTTGTCTGAACTGTATCAGGCAGATACTATGTGCATGGTGGTGCGAGAAGGGCTGGAGATTTGGCGAGACATATCAGTGATGAACCACCCTGTATTTAAGCACATGCTATAGTCGGCATCGAACGTGGGGACACTGTCAACTGGTGTCAACTGGTAGCGTTTTGATCAGGAATCGAGATGGCGACTCGGAAGCTTGTTTCTCTGGCCGACGCGACGCTTCGATGGCTGATGTTGGCGCCAACGGGGGAGGTGACTCGGCATGTCGGGTATCAGATCGTGCAGGGGATCATATGCTTGCGAGTTGCGAAGCCTTCCATTCTGTCATGTGCGGTGCGTTTCGAGGGCTTGTATGTAACTCGGGTGGTGGATCTGTGGATCACCTGAGGTAGCTGGCCTGTTTCTTCATCGCAGGATACGCACGACGCACTAGGTCCGACCGCTCCTGAGGAAAAGGCGCACAGGGGCGCACCAGGCAGCCACAAAGTGCGGATGTAAGCTCACTTTGACCGAGGCTGTCAATCTAGCCTCCGGGGCGACAGTCGCGGAATGACATGTGGCTTGACAGGTATGCACGAGCTCGAGCCCGACGCAAAAGCTGCATCTTACCAGTGAGGCTGGTTTACTGTATCCTTGCGCCGTGATCAGTGATCAGGATCAGAATCTTGGCCCGATGGGAGAGCATGGTTTCATGGATTGGCATGGGTAAGAAATTCGGATTTTCCCATCAGGTAGTCGTGGCCGGATAAGGCAACGGCTGGCTACAACGACCGCACCTCATAAGCTGACCACCTGAACCCGGGCGACCGGCCAAGCGCTGACCCCGTTCCCCTCCCCCCTCCACCCGCCGTCCCACCCGACGCTGACAGGGCGCCCTCTGGCCCGCTTCTCCTCCTTGCACGACCGACCCTCGAAGAAGACGCGTTACGGCAATGGCTTCCAACTGCACCCTCCCGCCCCTTGTCCCTGAAACGTGAGCCCTTCTCGCTATTTCCGGTCATCAAACGCCTGTGAAACTCACAAATGTTAATCCTAGCCTCACTCCCTATGTACGCTCTATACTTGGTGTCCAAACCCCCTCAACGTTCTTGCTGACGGATGAATGATGTTGCCCTCGTGTCTTTGTTGGACGGTGTTTCTTTGCATAGGTCATGGGATATCAGTTCAACTGGGCGTTGTTCGGCGTGTTGACGACTCAAGTCTGTGCGTATCCGTCAGCTTTGTTGTCTCTATGTTGTGACTCACCTTCCTGCCTTCCTTCCTATCCCTTTATTTCTTCCTTGCTCGTAGACCTCTATCAAACGTCATCGTTCCAGGACGGCTGGGCACTCCACCTTGTCGTCTGGTTCTCTTATCTGCTTGAATGCTTCCAAATCGCCATGGCCACGCACGATTCCTACAAGCAGCTCGCTGTTTCGTGGGGGCAACCGGCTCTCCTCCACAATGGCTGGTTCGTGTGGCTGACCATGCCTATATGCACCGCTATCAGTACGTTTCAGCTCGGTTCCACTTCGGTCGTGAACATGTGCTCATATGCTATGTAATTGATAGCGAGCCTGATAGCGCAGTGCTTCTATGCATGGCGAATATACATCCTCAGCGACTCGAGTGTCTTGACGGGAGCCATTGTTCTGGTCCGTTGGCTGTTGCTTTGTCAGAGTGGGCCTGCGCTAACCCTCCTTGATAATAGCTTTCGTTCATGCAATCAGGCGCTGGCTTGGCTAGCGGTATCGAGTCCGCATTGCTCGACGGCAAGGATACGTCCAATATCACGACCAACACGTCCACGGTCGTCACCGTCTGGCTCACCGGCACGGCCGCGTGCGATATCCTCATTTTCACGGCCATGGCGTACTGCGTAAGTTTTGCGAGCCCTTCGTCTTTATGGAGAGCGTTGTCTCACCAGCTCCGAACAGCTCTCGCGCAGCCGCACCGGGTTCAAAGGCACCGACAAGCTCTTGAACAAAATCATTCTCCTCGTGATCGAAACCGGCCTGGCGACCGCCGTCGTCGCCGTCATCGAGCTTGCGCTGTTTGTTGGCATCCCGGACCGCCATTACTACGTCGTACCCGCGCTCATGCTCTCGAAGCTGTACACGAACTCGCTGCTCGTGATCCTGAACAACCGTCCTCGGAGAAAGTGCGCGGACTGCTCGAATGTGCACTCGAGCCAGTTCTCGCCGGGCACGTTTAGTCCCGGCGCGTTTGGGGTGCGGAGCACGATGATGGATACGATGGGTTCCATACAGGTTAGCGTGGATCGGGAGACGTATGGGGATCAGCTGGCGATGATAAGTTTGAATGGGGTGCGTATTATTTTCTTTTCGTTATTCTCTTTTCATTGACGAAAATGTATAGAAGGAAGACACGCACACTCGGGACAAGATGTCGACGCGCGCGTCGACACGATCGCGCCCCACCGAGGATGATGTGTAGACGCTGCCGTCGACGCCGACGCCGACGTTCCTAGCGCCCTTCCTGCCGCGCGCGTAAGGCGGAGAAGACCGGAGTAACCTGACCCATACATACCAGCGCCTGAGATACCCCCCTGAACGACCGACCCGACGGACCCATCAACGTCAACCATCACGCATCATGACGCACACGACGCACACACCACGCATCATTGCATCCATCAGCATCCATCAGCCAAAACGACAGCGACGGTGCGTCGGGTATCCCAGGCGGGCGCCGTCTTCCCGGGGATGCGACGAGCGGAAAATTCGCGGTGAAAAGCCGTTCTGCGTATATCGTTATACATTCATTGTCATTCGCGGATGCACGGACGGGAAACTCAGATGATTTTCCTTGACCCTGTTATTTATGCTTATGCGCCCGGCGCCCGGCGTTGGGCATCGCGCCTTCACTTCGCGAGGAGACGTGTGTAGGATTGTATGAGAGGTGTATGTGGGATGGTGTTGTTTGGGTGTTACGATGGATACTTACGTAGTTGATGTTGATTTTTGGAGGCGGGGCGGGTGGAGGGGAGTGGTTTGATTTGGTTTGACTCGGTTTGGCTTGTGCTGTTTTCTGTTGCCTGTTTGTTTGTTGCATATGCATCTTGTGTTGTAGAAGTACGACATAAGCTCGGATTGGAACATTTTGTTGTCACGTCTTTTTTTCTTGGATGCCGATTGTACTATGCGTGTTTATCGACACCTCTCATAGTACAGTATATGCGCTGTCTGCGTTTCGTGGTGTGCTTGGGTTTACAATGAAGGACGCGTGCGGCGGGAAGCGGGTGCCTTGTCATGCCTTTCAACTTTCTGATGGAGTTCCATCACTCTCGCTCTCCCGCAACATGACGCATACAACCATCCCACGACGGCAGCCGCAATATCTGAGCTACCACACTCGCAAGCGCATCACGAGCTTCAAACTAGCGTCGAACGCGGAAGGAGGTGCTGAGGAGGTGCAAGGCAACGGTGCACCTCCTCTGCGCTGATTCTTCGCTGCAAGAAAGAGTTTTTGCGGTTGATGGCAACCTTTGTCAGTTTCTTCGTGGAGACGGATCACACCCGGCCTTGGGCGGTCCAACGACGATATGTCGCGACGCTGACATAATTTATCATACCCTCCGGTAGTGGGCGGTGGCGCATGGAACATCTCTACGATTCTGGTACACCTGACACTCGGCGGTCAGTCCCGACATCGACGACCCCCGTTCAGCTTGGCCTATTACCGGATGTCAAGGTCGCGATTTGTAGGCTTCTGGCCTTGTCCTACATGACAACCTGTGTCAGCCTATGTCATGGTGTCTCGCTGTCACAAACATTGATATGGAACTCTGGGACTAGTGACGTCGAGGGAACAGCGTAAGTCTGCTGTAGCGGGCGAGCCCTGACGCGGCTGGTCGTCGCGGGCTGATCGCACATAAGCCCGCTCGTGTCTGGTCGCTTTACGCCTGCTACGATCCTTACGCTCGCTTGCAGTCGGGGCGTTGAAGCTTATTAGCACGTTTCTGGCGTGCTTCTTGCCTAGGTCGATCTTAGAACGACTGGCGTGGTGCTGCTCCTGGTACTACCAGCTTATCCACGTTCGCTATCAGCAGATCTATTCCGAGTCGGTACCGACATCGCGATCCCCGCTCACTCCACTACCTACCCGAGTAGCCTGTTTGCGGCCCACATCGCTTTAGCCCTCTCAAGATGACCACCTCCCACGCGTATATACCCATCCCGATCCCTCCGCAGACGCAAGGACGAAACAGCACGACCTTCACCGCGCCGCCGCTCGATGGGTCCATTGGCCTCCCGCAGGTATTCGAGTACGCGGCGAAGCACTCGCCGGGCCATCCTGCGTTCGTGTACGAGAAATCGAACTCAGATCATGATCATTCAACCGCAGAACGGGAGCTCGTGACTGTTTGCTGGGCGGAGGTGGCGAGCGCGATCGGGCGGGGTGCCGCCGTCTTGAGACGGAGGTTCGGGTCTGAGATGCAGGATTTTGGGAGCGGGAAGACGGAGGTGGTCGGGATTCTTTCTAGTTCTGGTGAGCACACCTTTCTTCTCAGCTTAGGCTGGGAAGTGCCGGGCGGGCGGCGCGCTGACTTGCGAGGACACAGACGCGATACCGTACGCGACGACCATATTCAGCATCGTGCGCGCCAACCACGCCGCCTTCCCCATCTCGCCGCGCAACTCGCCCGCCGCGGTCGCGCACCTGCTCGCCAAGTCCAAGACGCGGCACATGCTCGTCAGCCAGGAACCCGCCATGCGGGAGCTCGCAAAGGCCGCTTTGGAAGTTCTGCAAACGACATACGAGGAGTACAAGCACGGAACGGTGCCGCTACCGGTGTGCTCGGATATGCTGCAGCACGCAGAGCTCTACCTGGTGACTGCAGCGCACGAAGAGGAGCTGCTGCTGCTTCCAGACTGGGAGTACAGAGGCCCGGAGGACGTCGCTGTTTATTTCCACTCCTCGGGATCGACCGCGTTTCCCAAGGCCATCCCGTTCAGCCAGAGGCGGATGATCCAGCTGGGCACGATGCCGTATTATGGAGAGCTCGATTTCTGCGGTAAGGTCGCATCGGTCCATGCGACGCCGATGTTTCACGGGATGGGCACGTTTCAGTTTGTGTGGGCGGTGAGTGTTTTGCGCCGAGAGGAATTAGATGGACTCGGTCGGACACTGACGGGGTATCTGGATTTCGCTGCTTATGCGTGTGTAGGCGACGTGTGGCCAGACGCTTGCAGTTTTCGAGCCAAAGTGGCCCCCGCCTGTGCCGACGCTCGACGGGCTCGTCGCAGCGGCTAAGACGACAAAGAGCAATCTCCTCTGGACGGTTCCTTCTTTCGTCGAGGTAAAATATTGTTGCAGAACAATTTGGAGTACTGAAGCTGACTGTTATCATTAATAGGCATGGTACCAGAACCCCGAGCAGGTCAACTGGCTCATCTCCCTTGACGCTATTGTACGGTTTTCTTCTCTACTTTGATCTCGAATATACATGTATCCCTCGCGATTAGGTATACGGTGGAGGTCCGTTGAACAAGCAGATTGGCGACTCGCTCGCCTCGCAGGGCGCTCGCCTCTACCCAGCGTACGGAAGGTATGTTTCACCCTGTTGCCTTCAATTCCTAATACATGACTATTTCTGTCCATCACAGCACAGAAGGCGGCGTCTTCAGCCAGGTCTTGCACGGTCAGTCTGCCTTCGATCCCTTTTGCATTTGCAGCTTCTCGCTTATTTATTTTTCGTTTGATAGCGCAGGAAGACACCTTCCCGGATTGGGACTATTTCCGTATCCCGGACGTGGTCGAGACCGCAATGGTAACGTACGACGCAGAGGCGGGAGTGTACGAGCTCGTCATCATCGTACGTGTTCCTCTCGGACATCTGTACCCCTTTTATGACAATGGACGCGAGCGTAGTCTTGTCCAGCGAATACGATAACCCTGTCTAACACCAAAGTAGACGGCCGGGATGCGTATGCGACGTCGGATCTGCTCATCCCGCACCCGACCAAGGCAGGGTTTTGGAAGGTGTTTGGTAGGGCGGACGACCAGATTATGCACAGCACGGGAGAGAAGGTGCGTACCGTGTCTCATAACTTCGCATTCTCGCCGTGATTGACATCGTATTTGTAGACCAATCCCGGACCGCTCGGTGAGCACGGTTGCAATGTCGTTTGATCTCGTCAAAAGCTGAACAACGGAAAATGAGGACAGAACACATCCTGAACCAAGATCTGAAAGTAATGTCCTGCGTCATTTTCGGCCGGGGACGGTTCCACGCGGGCGTCATTGTCGATCCCAAGCCACCGTTCAGGTTCGATCCCGCGGATGAGGAGAAGCTGGCGCAGTTCAGAAACGAGATATGGTGCGTGCAGCCTCTCGGCTCACACGGTAGCGCGAGCGAGGTGACGAGGATGTGCGCAGGCCAACGGTGGAGAAGATGAACGGGTTCGCGCCGCAACATTCACGCGTGTTCAAGGAGGTTCGTTCTTTCCGAATATAGCACGTCTCGATCCTGCTCAGTTCTGCGGTGTAGATGATCCTCGTCACACACCCGCAAGTGCCCTTTGAGTATACTGTCAAGAATACGCCACGGCGGCACGCCGCTGTGCTTGCGTATGCGGCACATATTGATGCTGCCTATGCAGCATTGGAAGAGAGCGAGAGTGTTGTCACTAAGCGCGGGCTGTTGCCCCCTGAGGCGTGGGACCGGGCGTCGATACAGGACTTCGTGCGGAGGCTCGTATGGGAGGTGCTCGGAAAGGAGCTGGACGACGAAAAGGACGTGTTCCGATTTGGATGCGATAGGTATGTATGCTTGCGTCGTTTCTTGCTGTTTTGTGGGCGGACTGGTGCTGACACTGTATCAGTTTACAAGCCACATGGATCAAGAACTCAGTTCTCCGTGCGCTGCGCACGATCGGCACACTGGACACTCGTGCCTTGGGCCCGAGCTTCGTCTTTGAGCATCCGACCGTTTCTTCCCTCTCCTCATTGGTCCATCAGTTTGTGAGCGACGGTGGCACCTATGTGAGCGGGGCAATGTCGGTGAAATCCCGCGCCAATGCGATGCGCAAGATGGTGGCAGAGCTCACAAAGGATTTCCCTGCGCGAAGTGCCTCGTCGGTTTCTTCCCTAGCTCAGCCAAATGGGATTGTCGTTCTCCTTACGGGCACCACAGGCGCCCTCGGGTGCCACACCCTTGCACGTCTCCTGGAAGATGACCGCGTTACGCGCGTGTACGCACTCAACAGGACACGGGACGGCCGTGTCAAGAGCCTGGCGCAGAGGCAGGCTGAAGCGCTTGAGGAGAAGGGGCTTGATGTGGGGATGTCGAGTAACGGCGGGAAATTCGTACTTCTGGAGGGGGACTTGGCAAGTCCGTGTTTTGGGCTGGCGTATGCGGTTTTTGCAGAAGTGAGCCTGATATTTATCTTGACTCGCGATGTGGCTGACATAAAGTTATCAACAGATGCAAGCGCGCATCACGCATGTCATCCACAATGGTGCGTGCTGCAACTACTTTGACTTGTATCCATAGAGTGATGGTTGGCTGAGTCGATGATCCTCGTAGCTTGGCGCGTAGACTTCAACGTCGCATTACAGACGTACACTCCCGAGATACAGGGTGTGCGCAATCTCGTCGACTTTGCGCTTGCCTCGCCACACACTGAGCCTGCGAGTATGACGTTTGTCAGCTCAATAGGCGTCATTCGAGGTATCTACAACGCATTTGTTACTTCGTCTTTGACTAAAATACAGACGCAGATACCGTCGGCACTGGCACCTCCAGCGGCGCCGAACGTCCCGTGGACGCCGAGGTAGCCGTCTCGTCCGGCTATGCCGAGTCCAAGTGGGTCTCTGAGCGGATCCTACTCGAGGCATCTGCTAGGTCGGAGCTGAAAGCGCGACCGCCGCAGATCGTGCGTGTGGGGCAGCTCTGTGGGGACAGGAAGAGTGGTGCGTGGAATGTGAAGGAGTGGTTCCCCGCGATGGTGCAGGCTTCGAAGGCGGTGGGGTGTATACCTGATGGAGAGGACGTGAGTTCAGCTCTTGTCACTCAGAATGATAGTTGATGACGCGATGTATTCAGAGTATATCATGGATCCCGCTCGACCTCGCCGCATCTGGCCTGGTCGATCTGAGCCTCCCTGACGCGCTCCGAGCGCAGAACACAGACCAGGGCATAGTGCATCTGGTGCATCCCCGGCCTGCGCCTTGGCGGAATATTGTAAAAGCCGTCGCAGCAGAGCTTGGAGGTATCGAACTTGTCACGTACTCCGTCTGGCTAGAGCGAGTTGAGGAGGAGACGAGCAAGAAAGGCTCAGGCTGCACACTCCGCGCGGTTCCATTGATGTCGTTCTTCAAGCAGGTTGGCGAATACGAGGCTATGAGACTGAAGGAAGACAACAGAGCTGGAAAGAAAGATAAGCAAGCGCTCGGCCTGGGGATGGGCACCATCGAGTGTAAGGTTGCGGTGGAGCATTCCGAGAGTCTGAGCCAGGTGAGCGACGCACTTGGAGAGGAGGATGTCAAGCGATGGTTAGGGTATTGGAAGAGAGTTGGGATAATCTAGCGATTGTACACCTCATATACGTCTTAGGGCGCCTCAGTCGGAGAGTATTTATCTCTTCAATCATGCGGTTGTGTTTCAGGAAAGCAAAGGGAGTAAGCGTGACCGCCCGTATAGTGTGTGACTTTAGTGTAACAATGTGACGCACTTTGTGAGTAACGCGTGTGATGGTGGATGAGGACGCGTCTTGCGTGACAGACTTGCTCATTACCGATCACAACGAGCAAACATGCAGGTGGGACCAGGACAAACGCCAGTCTTTGTTATGAGTGCGTGTTCTGTATTTTGTGTGACATACGCTTAGCCTTTGTCCTCAGACTCTGCCCCCGAGCGGCAATCGGGGAGAAAAGCACAGATCTCAAATATCACAGCTGGCAAAGTACGCTTCACCAGCTTTCTGCAGGAGATCGTTTCTGACCTGAGGGCTTCAAGACGATCGCGGATGTCATTCGGACATGTTTGGGTCCCAAGGCTATGCTCAAGATGATCCTCGACCCCATGGGCGGCATCCTGTCCGTTGTCCACATTTTCTGTGCCCCCTACCAATGCTTACTCTCGCTCTCCTCACCTTGTCGATCGTTCTCGCGTTAGGCTCACCAATGACGGGAACGCAATACTTCGAGAGATTGACGTCGCACATCCGGCTGCCAAGAACATGATCGAGCTTAGCAGAACACAGGACGAGGAGTGCGGCGACGGTACGACGAGTGTCATCATCCTCGGTTCGTCCCCATTTTGTTTCATTCCACTCTTCTCCGCAACTCAATGATGATGTGATAACGCTTTTCAACGCGAACAGCCGGCGAGATCCTCGCGCAATCCCTTTCCCAACTCGAACGCGATATCCACCCCGTCGTGATCATCTCCGCATACAACAAGGCACTCAAAGAAGCCCTATCCATCATCGACCGCATCTCCGTCCCCATCGACACTTCCGACGACACCCAGATGCTCGCTCTCATCAAAACCTCCATCGGCACCAAATTCGTTGTCCGCTGGTCCGACCTCATGTGCCGCCTCGCCCTCCAGGCTGTACGCACCGTCTCTGTAGACGACGGCGCGGGCCGAAGCTCCGTCGACATCAAGCGCTACGCACGCGTTGAAAAGGTGCCCGGAGGCGAGATCGAGGAATCGCGCGTGCTCGACGGGGTGATGCTCAACAAGGACATCACGCACCCCAAGATGCGGAGGCGAATCCTGAACCCGCGGATCATCCTGCTCGACTGCCCGCTGGAGTACAAGAAGGGAGAGTCCCAGACAAACATGGAGTTTTCAAAGGAGACGGACTGGGAGCGCGCGCAGGAGATGGAAGAGGAGCAGATCGTCGCGCAGTGTAAACGCCTGTTGGAGTTTAAGCCGGATTTGATCATTACCGAGAAGGGTGTCTCTGGTGCGTATTCTTGTCATCATCATCACCATCCATGTGATTTGACATCGTTCCCTGTGAAGACCTTGCTCAGCATGTCTTCGAGCGTGCCAACGTCTCTGCCATCCGCCGCGTGCGCAAGTCGGACAACAACCGTATCGCACTCGCTGTCGGTGCGACGATCGTCAACCGCATCGAGGATCTGCGCGATAGCGACGTTGGAACCCTGTGTGGTCTTTTCAACATCGAGAAGATCGGCGACGAGTGCGTCTTTCAATTCCCCTGAATGCTCTCTTCCTTCCTTCTGTACTAATCACCACCGTTCAACAGATACTTCACCTTCCTCACAGGCTGCAAAAGCCCGAAAGCCTGCACGATCCTCCTCCGCGGACCCTCCAAAGACATCCTGAACGAGATCGACCGTAACCTGGCGGACGCCATGTCCGTCGCACGCAACGCCGTCTTCAACCCGCGCCTCGCGCCCGGCGGCGGCGCGACCGAGATGGCGCTCTCCGTGCTCCTGCACCAGCACGCGACCAAGTCCGTGGCGGGCATCGAGCAGTGGCCGTTCCGCGCCGTCGCGGACGCGCTCGAGGTCGTGCCGCGCACGCTCGTGCAGAACGCGGGCGGCAACGCGATCCGCGTGCTCACGGAGCTGCGCGCGAAGCACGCGGCCGGGGAGCACTCGTGGGGCGTGAACGGGGACACGGGCAAGATCGTGGATATGAAGGAGTACGGGCTGTATGAGTCTGCGTCTGTCAAGGTGCGTGTCCCGCAGGCCTCGTTGGGCGCGGTGCTGATGAGTTTATGGCCCGAGCAGATTCAGATTCTCAAGACGGCGATCGAGGCCGCGCGGATGCTGCTCCGCGTCGACGATGTTGTGCAAGCGACGCGCAAGGATAAGGAACAACAACAGGGGCCGCCGCCTGAGGAGATGGGCGAGTAGAGATTGAGCGCATGGCCTACGCATGCGTTTACGAGACACTAAAAAATATTGCTAGATCAGTTCGATGATACTGCTAGCAATGATATTTTGATCACATCTGCTGTTCACCACGATATCGTTCCCAGAAAATTGGAAATTTTCGCCCCTCATCCGATGCCATCACGAAAGACGACGAAGCAGATAATAATTAGACGATACTGAGACACGAGAGAATGATGACAATAAAGACAAGACAAGATCCACGCTCCAATCAGAATCCCGATCCAGCAGAACACTAGCTACTTGAGCACCAAAGCAGGGAGCATAGGCAGAACATACGAGCAAGTAAACACTATTGTACCAAACGTCTAAATAAAATCAAAGACAAGAAACAGTAACCCGGCCTGCGAGACGAGGTATAGGTAGTACATAATTTACAGCCATCGAGCAAAGACGCGCGCGCGCGCGCTTGCTGATGTCTTCATATTTTTTGAACCGCCCAATACACCCACCCGAAACCTAGCACCGGATGAAGTTGCCCACGATCATGCTCGGGATCCCCCACTTGTCCCGCCGGATCGTGAACGAGAAGCAGCAGCTCACGAAGCCCTCCTCGCCCCCGCTCGCGTTGCTCCCGCCGCCACCGCCCTCCTTGTCTTTATCGTGGGAGCCGTGTTTGCGGGACGAAGAGCGGCGCGCGAGCGCGCCTGCGGTGCCCGAGCCGGCGTCGAGCGAGGTCGCGTGCGTGCTGATGTGCGGCTTATACCGCAGCACGCAGGACGTGAGGACGGCTTTTTGAGTCGAGTCGAACGCGACGTGGCCGTATTTCTGTTCACCAAGCGCATCGTCAGCCCTCTCTGCTCTGCTCTGCGCTTAAAGCAAAGGCAAAGAAGGCCATGAAAAGGCCGGCGCACCTCCCAGTAGTTCACCGCGCTCTCCTCGGCCATGAGCTCGTATATGCAGAGTCGGCCGTCGCGCATCATGTACCCGTCGAGTCCGACGAGCTCTGTGAACTCGCGATTGCCCTTGTAGATCTCGCCCGTGCGCCGCCAGAGGCACGCGGGCACGCCCATGGCGCTGAAGACGCGATCGTAGTCGAGCAGCATGCGCTCGAAGGCTTCTTCAATGAACACGAGGTCCTGGGAGGGGTGGTTCGCGTCAGCGTGGGTCGGCCTGCGGAAGAAGGGATAGGCAGGCCAGACAAAAGCAGGGACTCACGATATCTCGTAATGATTGGGCGACAGCCTAAGGCTCCGGAGTCAGCCAAGAGGTATGGGACACAAGAAAGCCAAGGTGCGTACCCTGAATTTAGGCCTCAATACCGACAGCGGTTGCAGTATCTGCTGCTTCGACTCCTGCGACACGCTAGGGTATCACGCATATCATATCAGCTCTCGCCATCCTCATTCAAAAGCACAAGAAGACGCACTTGCGATCCATCCACCGCGACAGCCTCGCGTACCCCTTGACATAATTATACGGCTTGAGCAACCCGGCCTCGTACTTGCTCCGGATGACCCTGTTCAGCCGCTCGTCGCGCGAGCCGCTCTCCTGGTCCGCCGCCGTGAGCAAGAACCGTTCCGTCTTCGTCGCGCTCGGCAGCAAGGGCGGTGCCGGTTCTTCGGCGGGCTGTTTTTCGGGTGACGAGGGGCGCGGGGGCTGCGCTTGCTGCTCGCCCTGCCGAGGCTGCTGGGAGTGATGTTGGTCTTGGGGTATGCTGCCATCAGGTGCGAAGTCCGGGTTGCTGGCGCTTCCATTTGGGGATGTGGGGGATGTAGGCTGGGGCTGTTGCGAGCCTTGGAGGTTGGATGTTGGAGGGGGCGGGAAGCCGGCGCCCATGAGCGACGGGGTGACGGTCGGTGGTGGAGTGAAGAATGAACCATCATCGAGTGTTTCAAGGAAGTCTCTGTAAGATGGTCAACCCTCGTTACGCTGAATTAAATTGAGCGGTATGACGCACGAGAGCATGGAAAACTCGTTGCCGAGCGTCTCGGGCTGGTAGAGGAAGCTGCCCTGCGGGACGCCAACGCCCATACCGGGCCATGCTGACGGGGCCTGCGTGAACGTGTTCGCGCCGTACGCTGGTTCTATCGTCGCATCGTCCCAGGCATCAGCCATCCAGCCATCCGAGTTCAGTCCGTCCACGCATGCCACGTTTTCAACCATATGCCGCGCACACGGGGCCGATCAAGCACCACCGTGATAAGGAGGGAAGAACGAAGAGAACGTGGGTGAGCCAAAGAGCAAGGAAAACAGAGAGAGCTAAGGGAACAAGGAGGACATACGGGGGATAACTCTCGAGCCGTCCGCGCCGGGCGGCACGCTGCCCTCGGCCGCTTTGGAGGCGGTTTTTGGCGGGCGCGCCTCGTCGTGGCAGAGATGGCCGATCTCGCGCTTGATACTGGCGTTCGCATATCCAGGAAGGAGTCCACAGATTAAACGTGGCGAACGACGAGAGCGATGGGGCGACAAATGAACGGTATGCGACGTGGTCGGACGAGCATAAACGCCATAGTCAAAGAGAGGGACCAAGCCATGAGCAAAAGTGCAGACCGGCGTCGAGGTAGACAGAGAAAAGGAGGCTCACCAGCGCTGGCATGGGCGTCCCTCGTCGCACGTCATATGGCTGCGCCTGCAGTAGAGGCAGGCATGGTTGACCTTTCTGCGCTTTGACGACTTCTTCTTTCCGCCTGCGCTACCCTCGTCCTGCCCATGTCCTCTCTGATCGCTCTGCTGGTCTCCTCCTCCATATGGTCCAGATCCTGGAGCCGAGCTTGAGCCAGAACCTGAGGCAGACGCATTGGACTGTTGCTGTTGCATAGTAGGCATATAAGCCTGCTGAACTGCGAACGTCGCCATCGTGTGCAGTGGCGGCGGTGACGTGACCAGTGCTTTGTTTGTCGAGTTATGAGAGTGATTTGTTGCGTGGATGATTGTAGGAGCAGAAAAATATGGAAAGCAGACGAAAGGGATAAGGAGGTCAAGGAGCAAGCGAGTGTGCGATCAGTAACAAGTCAAGCGGCCGTGGGGAGCTGTTTACTTCGTTGCTGACATCAACAATTCATCACCTCCGCGACATCCGCGTGGAGTCTCAGCGTGCGACACCCAATCAAGACCACCTCCACGATCACAAAGCCAGTGATGAATCTTGTGTTATATTTTAGGAAGTCGAGGATTGTATGTACAACGGTATGAAGGTATCGAATGCGATGTGTAAGGTCAAGAGTCAAGAGGTTATCGTACAAAAGGACATCAAAACTTGATAAATAAACGTCTAGCGCCCTACTAAACACAGCCAGTTCGTGATCACTGTCAGAACCGAGGCCAACAGACAACGAATCAAACGACATCGTCTAGCGCAACCTGCTTCAGGGACTCTGCTCGTCTCTCCGTAGCCCATCCTCGCTCGCATGGTCACCGAGTCCTCATGGGTCAGGACACAAACCACTACCGCACCACCGTCACAAGTAAAGCGGATGCACGCTTAATGCCTCTTCACGGGATGAAGAGACTCAAGCGCGACTGGGCGAAACAGCCCGTCCCGACCTCGACAATCGGGAAACGAACCGGCCGAACGAAGAACGCAGGCTTGACACCCGCGACGGCTGCGAGCTGTTGGTAGACTTTCGCTTCTGCGACAGCGAGGTGCCATTGGCCGTTTGGCTAGCAGCAGGGGCTTCATCAACATTCTCCTTGAACCACTGATACCAAATGGCGTGAGCTGGAGAAAAGAGATAGGCTGGATAGCGGCAGGAAAACGCACCTTGACGAGGAACTTGGCGGACTCCTTCGGGTACCGCTTTTGCGTCTCGTAGTCGACGTACGTCACGCCGAACCGGGTGATGTACCCATCTGCCCACTCGAAGTTGTCCACGAAACCTATATTCAGAGCCCATGAGCAAACGGTCTTTCAGTGACAGGAGAAAACGCACTCCACGGGAAGTAAGCCCTGACATCCACCCCATCGTCAAGCACAGCGTGGTACAGTGCGTCAGTCGTGCCCTTGAAGTAGTTCACCCGGTCCACGTCCTGGAGCGCCTCCTCAATCGGCTTCGTGTTCTCGTCCTTGACGGCGAAACCATTCTCGGTCACGCTATTGCACACGAGGCGAGTCGTCAGTAAATTTGCACGTATCGCGTGAAGAAAACCAGAGACGCACTAAATCGGGAGCTTGTACCGCTGAGAAAAACAACCACGGCGTCAGCCTCGCGTGAGAGACCATGAGCAGCTTTGAAGCGCACCTTCCACAGGTAGTTAAGCAGCTAATCGTGTCGTGAGTCGTCAGCGAACGCATGACCACCGCGCGAGCGCCAAAGCGTGCTTACCTCGCGGAAACCTTGGGGATCTGGTGGAAAGACACGCAGCACCCGTCAGCACGCTTGGCGGTCACGAGAACCCAGCAAGGGCGGAAGAAAGACACTCACAGTCTTGCAACCAGGCACAGTGCGCTGTCGGAGGCAAACGAGAAAGGCACAGTCAGCGTACTGGCAGCAGCAGGAAGCCCACACAATGGGTTCAGGCCCAGCGAAGACGGAAAGAAATGATCCGCCACATCCGACAAAGAGGCGTAACGCCCTCCCGCACCCGCTCGTCCGCTCGCCCGTCGCCTCGCCTCGGCCCCGTTGAAGCACATCATCGGACCACCCCGCACCCCAAACCAGATCTCGAATGAAACACCAACACTCACCCTGCGTTCCGAGCTGCGTCCCGTCTGGCCTCGTGAACGTGTACTCGACGTTGCCCTGGAACTCGTCGTCCCCGTTAGCGCGGCACAGGTTTGTCGTGTACGTGTTCATCCCGTAGAAGTCGCTGCTCCCCTTCACGACCGCCCACTCCCTCTCAGTGAAGTCGGGCATGCGGTCCCCGAGCATCTCGCGCATGTACGGAGGGTAGTGACCCAGGTAGATCGGGTCCGCGAACCAGCCGATCGCCACGTCGAGGGCGTGTTGCGCAGCTTCGATGTCTGTGAGGTGGAGAATTTTTAGCTGTGAGAGAGGAAAGAGAAGAGAGAGTAAAACACACTCTGCGGTTGGTCATCGTATGGCATCGCCCAGTCTCCGTTGAGCGTGATACCAATCTCTCCTTTCTGGGCGGCCTTGAACTCCTCGCGGTAGGCCTTGACCGCGGTCGCATGTGCCAAGATGACACTGTGCCCCACACTGTGTGCATATTTTGTGACCATGCATATCACGGATACCCCACATTACCCCGCAATAGCAGCCGGTTAATCAGTTGAAGGTGTGCGAGAGAGAAAGAGAAATGGCAGATTAAGCGTAATTAGCACGGAAATCCATTGTGAATGGGAATGGGAAACACGCACATCCATGGCTCGGTGGAAGAGTCGCCCTCGGGCGACCGCGTGCGATCGCTCGACCGACCGGGCGCAAACACACCCCGGCCGTAGCCCAGGACTGAGATGCACCACGGCTCGTTCATCGTCAACCTTTCGGTATCGTTAGAATTATGTAGAGGGTGGAGCACACAATGGCAAAAATCTCACCAGTGCTTGACACGGTCACCGAATGCCTCGTAGCAGACGCGTGCGTACCGGGCATAGTCCTGCACGATCTCGTCCTTGTTCAGCCACCCTCCGTACCGCTCGTCCAGAGCTTGCGGGAGGTCCCAGTGGTACAGCGTCTAATATATATTTCAGTCAGTTCTTTCTGTTAAGACAAACATCGGGAAGGTTAGTACGCACCACAAACGGCGTAATCCCATTCTTCAACAGCTCGTCAATCACATTCGAATACCACTCGATGCCCTTCGGGTTCACGGGATCGTCCCGCCCGCCGAGGGGAATGATGCGGCTCCACGCGATGCTGAAGCGGTACGAGCGCACGCCGTACTGGGAGAGCAGCGCGATGTCCTCTTTCCAGAGGCGGTACGAGTCCGTCGCGACGTCGCCGTCGCGCCCGTCCAGCGTCTTCCCCGGCTGCTTGCTGAAGTCGTCCCATATGGACTTGCCGCGGCCGTCGATGTTGGTCGAGCCCTCGATCTGGAAGCTTGCTGTGATAGGCGAGGCAATGTTTGTTAGCACATTGTCGGCAAATTGGGATTGCTATAGAGGGGGATCGAGCAAGATATCGGCAAAGCAATGCGGGGAATAATGATATGCGAGGGAAGGAACTTATGGAGACAGGGGCTATGCAGCAACGTACCGGTAGCGAAGCCCCAGATAAAGTCCTTGGGCAGCTTCCTCGACACCTCTCCGGACATGTTATTGTTTAGACTTGACGGAAGACAATAGAGTTTACGCGTCGAAGGCGGTCACTAGATGCGATGCGGTTATGGGTGGCCCTCAAAAGGCGAACTCAGGTGAGCACGGGATGTAGGTGGGAGCATATTCGAGGCAAGGTCAGTTGCTCTTAAGGGAGGACGGAAGAAGGCGTAGGGCTATCGTGTCCGTTCCTAGAACGGCGCTTCTAAGCGGGACGCGGGCTTTCCACAAAGGCACCGTGCCCGAGAATAGTCCGCCATGATGCTGGACCGAGCAAGAGAAGTCTAAGGATAAACTATCCGCAGTGAGATACACCTGGATAAACCGGTTTGGAGGTGATAGAGAGTGCACACCTCTTTTCCTGTGATTGTGCAGAACTGAGAAAAGATCTTTTTCGGGTGCGAGTGGGTATTGGCCCGAGGTGCTGTTATTCCAGGCGAGGCGTTAGAGTAGGTCTCAGGACCTGTGCGGACAGATGGGATAGGCCAGCAGTAAGTGGGGGCGTGCGCAAACCGACATTTCTCCGCATCATCATGTGCGGAACACCGGCGCGGGGCCCTTCCCTGTAGATAGGCTTGGCTGAATTGCCTGAAGTGCCATCTTACCTCGTCTTATTCGCCATCGCTTCGTCCGTCATCTTCAGCATAAAACACCGACACAAGCAAGTCCAGTAACACACACAACTCGACATGTCGACCCCAGCTGGCACTGCAATCCTTGGAGCGGGCATCTTCGCCAAGGAAGGTCAGTCCCAACGATATTCATTCAGCCCACTCAACACCCACTCACAATTCATTGATCGTCCGATTGACGTTCCGAATATTCACCACTCCCTCGCCTCCCGTCTCGCCTCGAATGGCTGACAATGTTATTGATCCGCACCGCGCAAAAAACGTCACCAATGTCGACGAACAGCCCATCTCCCCGCACTCAAGGCGCTCCAGACAGCCGGCGCCAGCACCGCCGTGCCCCTACTCGCCGTCTACTCACGCTCGCAAACCAGCGCTGCGTCACTAGCCGCTGAAGCAGCCTCCGTCCTCGGCTCGACGCCCGATGTGTACTACGACGGCGGATCGAGCACCCTCGATGCGCTCCTCACGCGCCCCGACATCGGCAGCGTCATCGTCGTGCTCCCCATCACGCAGCAGCCGTCGATCATCCTGCGCGCCCTCGCAGCGGGCAAACACGTCATATCCGAAAAGCCCATCGCAGCAGACGTCGCATCCGGCCTCAAGCTGATCGCCGAATACGAGGCGACGTACAAGCCCAAGGGCCTCGTCTGGCGCGTCGCGGAGAACTGGGAGGTCGAGCCAGGCTTCATCGCCGCAGGCCAGGCGATCCGGGACGGCAAGATCGGCAAAGTGACGTTCTTCAAGGCGAGCGTGTGCAACTTCATGGATCGAGACAGCAAGTGGTACAAGACGCCATGGAGGACTGTCCCAGAGGTGCGTGTTGTCAGTGGTGTTATCGATAACGACAGGAGTGGGCCCTTTGAGTATGCTCAGGGGCTATTTGTGCGTCGGAGCGACTCCGGCGTAACCTCGTTATCTCAACAACTCCCTTTTTTGCGCATCCCCGATGACGATTTTGCTGACTTGTGAGCGCTTGTAACTTGAATACAGTACCAAGGCGGTTTCCTGGTAAGTTTGCCTTACCAAATGCCTCACGTAGATGACTGACTTGAACGCACACAGCTCGATGGCGGTGTGGTAAGTCACCCATAGCCCGCTTAAAAACGAGTAAGTCCTGATGAAAGAGGACACATCATTAGCACAACGCCGCCTCGCTGCGCGTCATGCTCCCCTCCCCACTGACCCACCTCACCGGCTTCGCCTCGCTCAACCGCGAGTGGCTCGCTCCGCATGACACCATCAACGCCGTCCTGCGCACCGCCGACGGCGCGCACGGCCTGCTCGACCTCTCCTTCGCCTCGCCCGTCCCGTCGCGCTCGGCCACCAACGGGCCCATGGCCGTCATCACCGGCTCCAAGGGCTTCCTCACCCTCACGCGCCCGCCGCGCGAGCAAGCGGGCGGGAAGAGCGTGTTCCGCGTCACGATTAAGAGCGTGCAGGACGAGGCGTCCGAGGGCAAGGGCGAGGAGGTGGAGGAGATCATTGACGGGGAGGAGAGCGGTGTCACGGTGGAGCTCGAGGGGTTCTTTGAAAGGATTAGGCCGAACGGGAGCGATAACGGGAAGGGCGAGCCGCGGGAGGCGCTCAAGGACGTTGCGCTCATCCAGGCTGGCTTGACAAGCAACGGGTCGCTCGTGGATCTTACGAAGCTCGTCGCGCAGGGCTGAGCGCGACCGAGTTCTGAACGCGAGGAAGCGTAGCGGCACGCACATATGCATCCTTTGCCGAAAAAAGAAGAGAATACCACACTGGATTACGAGCTTTGTGTATCATTACCGTAGGATATGTGTATGAGTATGCATGCCAGAGATATCACCTACGCGCCAGGAAGAAGACGCATATCGCCGACCTTCAGTTGTGCTATTCAGCGCGGAGAAACGATTCTGCTTGGCGAGGAAAAACAACGGGATAGAAGCCAGCGGCCATCAGTTGCCCCAAGTCTCGTGGTAGTAGCTGGCGCTCTCTTGAATGTATCTATCAGAAGATGAAGAACCTGAGGTTGCTTCGAACGCGAACGAGGGTGCTAGTGTTGGTAGAAATCATCATCATCAGAATACCGGGGGTGCTGCCGATGCGGACCTCGAACGAGCACAGATAAGGGTTGATTTGACGGAGAAACGGCAGTGGCAAGTTGTAAGCGATGCGTCGTGTGCTAGAAAGTCTCGTGAAGCATTGTGAGAAAGGAACACGAGGTGTTGGTCATCTAGGAAGTCGAGCGAAACGCATAGCATAGAGTCGGGTGAGGGGTGGCTTTGCCGTGCTAATTCGAATTTCACCGAGGGGCCCTGCGCGTCCTGATTTCGAGATGGATGACAGGATGTGTCAGGTACCTTGGGTGCCTGGGGCATGGGAACGACAACAGAGCTATCGCGGTCCGGAAGATACGCGAGTTGATATGCAGGCAATTGGGTCCATGTATGACGATTGTATGCGAGAGTCGAGCTTTGCGGAAAATTGCGATAGAAAGATGAGTGATGCCGTGAGGAAATGCGTTATTAAAGCGAGCTTGAGACAGAAAATGCGAAAGGCGCGATGATGATTGATTCGAACGGGAAGACGACGAGAAGTTGTTGCGAGCGATGAACATGCGACGGGGAAGGAAACAGCAACAATGAGAAGAAGTCGAGAGCGAGAGCAGTGCGGAGTAGAAGAACAACAGAGCATGATGATGAGCGATGATGAATACAGTGAAAAAGCGCCAGTGACCCAAGGAGCTAAGCATCCGGATGCTCTTGCTTAACAATAGCGTCTTCCTGTCTGCGAGTAGGTTCAGGCAAAGCGTCCGGACATTCTTGCTTGATGACGACACCTCCCTCTGTACGAGCAGGCTGAGGCAAGCCAGGCGGCGGAGGCAGGGGGAAGTTGTCAGGCAGGCGCAGACGGAGGTCCGTAAAAATGCGGTACATCGTTTCCGAGGAGAGGCCCGCCTGGAGCAGGTACTCGGGCGAGACGCCCCATCCTAGAAGGTCGAGCACGAGGTCCTTCGCGTGTTCGAGTTCAGCAGGAGACACTGTTAAGACGAGTATAGGTAAGCATACAGCCTAGATTGTGTCCGCAGCACGTTATAGCCGCGCATACATCCACAAAAGCGGAGCGGAAGAGGAAAATGGGAGGCGCATATAGTTTAAACACTTACGAGGGTCGGAGGTACTGGTGGATTCTGGCGCAACAGTAGCAGGTGCCAACAGGTTCGGTGCGTCAGGTGCAGCGTCCGGGTCTGGCTTCACGTTGACCTTCGCATTGAGCACGTCTGCAAGCGGCTGCATCGAAAGTCTCCTAGAGGAATCCATGTTCAAGTTCATAGCAACACTCGGCTTCAGCTTCGTCTTCGCCTTTGCTAAGCTTGGAGAGAAAGACAGAGATGGCTCCTTCGGTTCGGTCTTCACCAAAGGCGTAAAAGTTGCAGCAGGAGCAGGGGCGGGAGCGGGAGCGGGATCGACTTGCATACGGTTCAGGTCCTCGTTGATCTCGCCTTCCTCGAGCGTGTGGGAAATGGAAGAACGCGGCGCGGACGTCTCCGGCGCAGGCTGACTGGGAGCGCTCGGTTCCGTCGATGTTCCCCTTTGGGTGGTCGAGTTACTTGAAGAGTGCAAGCTTTCTCCCGAGGTCGTGGACTTGTGCAGTGCGCGTTTCGCTATATGCGCGGGAGCCACCATCAACTTGGAGTTTCGAGCAGAGAGAAAATAGAGCTATGAAAGCTCGTGGAGGAGCTACTAAGTGCGGACGAGAGAGAAAATGTGCTTGTCTTTATACCGCAGGGCTCAAAGAAAAGGCCACCGACGTGTGCCCAACGCGTGGACGAGTCTCCACGACGCGCGGAGGACCGCGCCGAGCTCCGAGAACTCTGACCCTAACCCAGCTGAAGCGTTGTTCGGCAACTGCCGCTTTCCATCCGTTGAACGTGCGGGCGTTCTAGGGCATTGACCAACCCATCCTCAATACTCTACTCACAATCATGGTAAGTCTCCAAGTTGTATTCACTGACAGCGTGACTGAATCTCTGGCGCGTCACAGGGCGGTGGAGGACGCTTCCCATTTCCCAAACACGTCTGGACCCCCGCAGGTACAATCGCCTTCCTTCGTTCACGCCCCACCCCCACCCCCTCTCCTTATATGACGGACGTCCAGCTCTCCCTCATTCTCACTTTATCAATATTACACAATGGATCAAAAGGCTGACATTTGTCTCGCGATCTTTAGGTGGCTGGTGGACCCGCCCCGCCAACTGGCGCGCCAACACCGTAGTCACATTCGCCGGCATCTTCGCTGTTGCATACGGCGTCTTCACCGTCAGCGCTGACCGAGAGGTGCGCTACGTCGAGCCTAGCAGGCGTATTCCCTCCATGAGCGTGAGTTATCATTGCTTCCTGACGCGTGAGTCGCCAGTTGACTGGATGTATGCAGTGGGCGAAGCAATACAGAGACCGGGCAGAGGTCGTTAGTCCTTAGAAGCAGCGCCATATCTTTGATAGATTCAATGCCGATTGCTTCAATAACTTAACGTCAACACGTCTTCTCTTTCGTGCTCGTTGTGAATGCAGGTCACTGTCAAGACGCAGCATGGAACCCCACTATCGTCCACATCGAAGTGTTGAGCCGCTCTAGACCCGCCAGTATCTCGTCTACAGTGCGCTTGCACAGACTATGAGCCAATAGCACCTGTCTGTCGCGTCCGATGGCACCTAAGAAAGAAGGTCACGTCGCACTGGATCAGGTCCTTAGGCTGGTAAACGAGACCCTAGGCTGCGTCGTACGTTTCACCCAATGATCCGTGGGCCCTATTAAGTGATATTCCACGCCGTCGGTGTGTCCACGCTGATCTCTACATGAACCGGTCCTGAAAGAATGCCAAGAGGCTGGAAATTGACTTTGGATGGCAGCATCGAGCTCGAGGAAGCTGCATATGGTGTTTGCCGCGCGCTCTTGACCTCTCCTATGTCATGAGTACATTCGTGTGAGCATCCAACATGAGGTCTTGATGCACGTGTGAGTTATGATGCCTTTGGTTGCTTTCAGGAGCAACGTCCAATCCGAGACTGCTCCCCTGGTGCACCCGCGCGGTTTAGATTTTGTGTCAACCCATCCAATACTGTTCCTGCTATGGTATAGTGGGTGGTGGCAAGTTTCTGCATCTCATGTTCAAACTGCTGACTGAATTTGCTCCTTCCACTTTTAAGACTCCATTCAACGGCTCTTTTCATCTTCGCCTTTTTGTGGTCACAAAGACGAAAGGCCCGTCGCCCTCGGGCCTCTCGGTGGTTCGGACTTCGGACTTCGGAGCCTGTGAGGTGCCCATGGCTGCGGGCGGCTCTTGATTTCGCCATTTGCTGAAACTGACGACAAGTGACGCGTGTCGGTTACGCCGGAGTGCACAGCCATCCGCGTCATACACCATCTTGTCGTCTCTGTACCCACTGCGCTTGCTTTATCTTGCCATTATGAACGTGAAACACAGGTTTTTGCTCTCACACGTCGGCTGCTCCAGCCTGCTCCAGCTGACTCAGTGAAGCGATCCATCAAACGCGTTCGTTGCGGACCGAGGCTCCCTTCTTACTTCTATCACCATCAGCTCAACTAGCAGTTCTATTCGGTTTCCCGTCATCTCCGATCTCTGTGTCCGCTAGAAGACACTAAACCGACGCGTTTTTCACACAACAGCACCTTGGACAGGCATCTCCTCTGCTCTTACCATCACCACCTCGTATCCTTGGGTTGTGCTCGCAGGACACAAATCCCGCTCATCCATTATCCTTTAAGTTTCAAGTTTTCTGTCACCCACACACCTTCGAGTCATGTCCGTCAACCCAAGTTCACCTGGTGCGAACGACTCGCCTCCCCTTCCCAGAGACTACTCCTTCGTCCCGCATAGGGCGGGCTCGCATTCTATGAGCCCTCAGAGCATCATCTCAGGCTCTGACGTTGGCGAAGCACTTTCCGCGTCGTCTGAAAATTGGCAGGATGGCGCTCCTGGCGAATCATCGCCGCTACTCGGGAGGTCAAGAGCATCGGAAGGAAGCGGGGCCTATGGCAGTGGAGGCGAGGAGTGGCTAGAGGAGGACCGACAGGGGAGCACGACGATGTTGCTTGAGGAGCTGAAGACGCTTGTCAAGTACACTTTGCCTGTGTACGGGTGAGTACTCGCTTCCTTCAACTTCTCGCTCTCGTCATCCCACCGGTAAAGGCTCATGAGATTACCCTCTTAGGACACACTTGCTCGAGCACAGTCTCATCCTCGCTTCCGTCGTCTCTATTGGTCACCTGTCGACCATCGCACTTGCAGCTAGCACCCTCGGCTTCATGACCGTCAACGTCACGGGCTTCAGTATTGTCCAAGGACTCGCGAGTACACTCGACACACTCCTGCCTGGCGCGTGGACTTCGGAACACCCACAGCTTGTAGGTTTGTGGACTCAGCGCATGAGTGAGCTCGCTAGTTTCTCCTGTATGACGCCATTTACCCACTAATGATTCTCGACAGTTGTTGTAGGAGCAGCAACAATGTTTGTACGTTCAAGTTCTTCTCCATATTCAACTGCCGTCGTCCGTTTACTTATTCGTCGGACATAATCCTTCTCCCCTCAGCCGATTCTCGCGATATGGTTCAACTCGGAACCGATCCTTCTCCTTCTCAGGCAGGATCCGGAGGTCGCACATCTTGCATCGGTGTATCTCAAGTGGGAGTCACTGGGCCTGCCGGCGTACACATTTAACTGCATATCCAGGTTCGCTACCTTTCTACATCTGTTGGCTGAAAATTAAGCTAGACTGAATAATGAATAGACGGTATTTCCAAGCGCAGGGTCAGTCATACATTTTCGACCCATAGCCCTGCCTAACTTATCATGACCCGCCCCAGGTCTCTTTGCTGTCCCGACGCGAATCATCATCGCCGTTGCTCCTATCAACATCCTCCTCAACTACCTTCTCGGTGAGCCCTTAACTTCTCTCCCCTGTCTCGTGCCCTGATCACCCGTGAACTATTCTACCAGTCTGGGGCCCCGAGCCCATCCGCCTCGGCTTCATCGGCGCCCCGATTGCCACCTCGATCTCGTACAACCTCATCTCGATCGCATCCATCGTGTACGGCGTCTGGTTCGTCGACAAGCGCGCGTGGCACCCCATCTCGCGGCGGTGCCTCAGCAATCTGGGCATCGTGGTCAAGCTCGGTTTCGCGGGCGTCGGCCAGGTCGCGAGCGAGTGGTGGAGCTGGGAGCTTAGCGGACGTGAGTGCTTTCTCTCTTTTGGTGCTGCGGGATTGAGAGGGCTGACTGGTTATTTTAGTGGTTGCTAGCATGTACGTTGATCAATGACTGGGTTGTAGTGATTTGCTGAGATAGTTGGTTGCAGGCTGGGACCGACTGCGCTCGCTGCTCAATCCGTGCTCTTGTCATCCGCGTCAACGACGTTCCAGGCTCCGTTCGCATTGAGCGTAGCCACTTCTGTGCGGTAAGCTACCTCCACACGATAAGTGCTGTGATATGTTTCCCGTCTGATACAATTTCTGCTAGGGTTGGCAATCTCCTAGGAGAAGCTAGAGGTAGACGGGCGGGCATCTCGGCCAACGCGTCGATCGTGTTCGCTATAGCGATTTCGGCGATCTTCAGGTGCGTTATACAGCGAATAATACATTTAGTCCTAGAACTAAGATCCACCAGTACAACCTTCATCGTCTTCCGCAACAAGTGGGCGTACCTATTCAATAGCGACACTGGTGCGTGTGCACTCGCTTGCACCTAAATAACTACAAGCGTTTAATATTTTACGATCGACAGAGGTCGTCCACCTCGTTGCCTCCGTCCTCCCGCTCGTCGCCCTCTTCCAGGTGTTCGACGGTATATGTGGCGTGACCGCCGGCATCCTGCGTGCACGCGGGATGCAGTTCACGGGCGCGGTGCTCAACCTCTCGGCGTACTACGTCGTTGGCATCCCCTTTGGCGTCTTCCTTACTCTGAAGCGCGACATGGGCCTGCAGGGCCTCTGGATCGGCATCACCGTCGCGCTGGTGTACGGCGCGGCTGTGAGCCTGTGGCTCTGCCTGCGTTCGGACTGGGAGAAGGAGGTGCGGAAGGTGAGGGAACGGCTGGAGGTGGATAAGAAGGCGATGATTGCGGAGACTGTTGCTGCTGAAGGGGATGTGTAGGCTGGTTTTGAGGTTGTGGTGTAAAGGACATTCATGGCCGGGCTTACGACAATAACGAAGAGCTGTGCTAGGGTTATACCATCAATATGATGTGCAGTATATACACGATGCCACCTTAGGTGTACTTTCGGAGATTTTCCGTTCACTTCCTAAAGACAGGGCGAAACTTGCTAATGGTAGGTTACTAAGGGTTGACTCCTTAAGATTCTGACAGAGTAGTAGGCGGTTCCGAGATGAACTAATGCAGTGCTAGTGATAATAGTTGTATTTCTTTTCCAATTTACACCTTTGTAAACCAAAAGAAAAAGAAAAAAAAACATGTGCAAGGCTCACTGCAAGCAAAAAGCTGTTCGTCGCCAGCGATCGGGCGTCACAAATGTCTCATCACACAGGAGAAACGGACGTGATGACCGTCTGGGGAGGTACAACTGAATCGGAACACCGACTGTGATAGCTTTAGAGAGCCAGTTCGTCCTTATAGGACCCTGACCTTGTCACGGGGCTCTGTACGGAAATCGACGAGCCAAAAACGAGATATGACAACCTTAGGAGAGCAATGCTGTCGGGATCGCTGTGGTTTACGACTCTGAATGTGAATCAAAGATAAGAGGTCTAAGGCCATGATTAGAAGACTCATTAGGCTCGGAACCACGCGGCATACATCATCCTCAAGGTGTTCCGCTCCGTACACTTCATATCTTCAAAGACTTTCAGTCATAGCTCCATTCGCCGGACTGTCAGAAAAAGGAACCACATGCCCACCTTCAGTGATCCCTGTATCCCTACTGCGTTACTCGTCAAAATGGATAGCATGTAAGGAAGGGGTAACCCACTGTCACCAGCCTGGAAAGAGATGAGCTAACCCATCTCATTACCGCAGGTGAACGTGTCGACTATCAAGTGTCGTTTCAGGCGCTTGCTCCCTCATAAACACCGCCAGGCGAAGGGAGGCCGGACGTCGGACGCACGTATGATGTCCGACCCGTGGGCCCTGAGGCCTGATGTCTGCCAGTGGAGATGGTGAACAAGGATGTACATACTGCCATTATGGCTCGCTGATGATAAGGCTGTACCCGCCAATAGGGCTGAAAAAAATTCTGCGATGTATCCTTCTAGCTCTATGGCTCGAGCACAGTGAGTAGAGTGTCGATCTTGAAACGCGTCAGCCAAGCATCCGAGTCAGCTTCACGGCGGGAGCCAAACGCAGATGAACCTTTGTGCGGCCTGCCAGTGTTGGCGTGCCTTGACCCACATCTTATTTTGATTTTCACGGACGCTTTACAAAGATGATTCAGGGAAACTTGAAGAATCAATTCGCCATGTCAGCTTTGGACTGATGCCTAGCCCCTATGGTTTTTCATATGTTTATAAATTGCGCACGTACACTCGAGACCGCTGCTACCAATGCTGTGCCTCGGACCTGAGTAGCCTTGTCCTCCTAATTAGATATCAGAGGAAACACGCCGAGAGGTCACTCCAGTTTGATTCTGGAGGTCGAGGCGACTGCGAGTTTCTTCGAAGCCTGTGTTCAATTATCATCGCATGTAAGCCAGTTATAACATAACGCGAAGAACACACAGAATTCTACCAGCTATTGTAACGGCTTCCAGAAAAAGTTTGTTCGTCACAGGGACGACGAGCGATTCTGTCTTGGAGTATGAGATAAGTTCATGCCGATCAGGACGTGCGAGTAGGCTTGAAAGCATGAGAAGATGCGGGTGCGGAGCTCGCTCACCCCTTGTGTTTAATCAATATGATGCATGATCCTCTCCGACAATGTTATAGCACCTTGCAGTCCTCCTCTCCGGTCGAACGCGTGTTATCATCGAACTTCGACTGTGAGAAGTTAGCTGTATGACGACGTGGTCAGGTCCGATTGCGAAGCTTATCTCCGATTCACCTCAATGAGCCTATCACGCCGAGACGCGCACATTCGTCGTTTGCCTGCTCTGAAAGGTTCGAGCTGTCTCGTTAATGGCAAGCTCCAGCCCCGCAGTGTCGATCTCGCTTACCTACGCTGGTTGTCTCCTAAACCTCGGCGGGCGGCAGATCGTGGGGAAAGATATCAACTTGGAGCAACCCAACCGTTTTGAACGGCACAATGCCCTGTCCAGGCTGAGGTGAACGAGGGAAGCTACAATATAGAAACTAGGAGTGAGAGGATTATTATTATTATTATTGTCTCAATTATCGTCCAAGGGGGCGGTAGCCTCATGACGGACGCTACTGTGCCGGGTCCATGGGACCGTAATCTATGTAATCGTATGAGTGTCCGTGAGTGTTATGTGATCTGGGCCCGTACATGCCACCCCTCGGGGTGTATGCACTAAGGGCGAGGGCCATGGGGCACCGCCGCATCCGTACGCCTTCTTCCACGTCTTCGTTTTCTAGCCACTTTCCGCTCTCCGTTCCTCCTCCTTGGTCCCATCTGCCACAAGCCCCCAGTATAACATGTTTAATAGCTCGAGTATGTTTTTCTGCACAAGTCGCCGAAGATCGCCTTGAACCTCCCCGTCGCGTTGACGTAGCGCATTAGCGGCTGTGTCGCTTTCGTGTTTGTCAAAAGGAATGACAGCGACTCCGCGTCGCGTCCGAGGGCCCTAATGAGGGCGTGTCGTGCTCGGCCCCATGCTGGGCAGTCAAACAGGTAGTGATGTATTGTCTCTTCGGCGGCATCGTCGCAGTGGTCGCAGAAGGGCTCCTCCGCCCTTTTGAACCGGTATAGATATGCGTTCAGCGGTAAGTGCCGCGTTGTTAGGAGCACCAGAGTGCTGATCTGTCGCTTCGGTAGATCAGCTGTGAGTTTCAGAAATGATCGGGCACCCGCCTTAAGATTCAGTTTTGCCACTCGGTGCGCTCGCGGCGAGTTTGCCCACATCCTTCCCCACCTCGCCTTCATGTTCGCTGCGTGCGCTTGCTTCCGCGCAGAGATGCTGTCCGGCAGCCGTTTTCGTAGTGCTGCTGGTAAGTCTTCCTTTGGGCTCGCCTCGGCCTCTCCTCTGGCCGCTTCCTTTGCTTCCTCATCCGCCCACTCGTTCCCTTCCACCCCCTCATGCCCCGCTATCCAAGCCAGCGTCACCTTCACCCGCTCCTCCACTCGTCGGCTCCTCAACCTCTTCGCTATCGCATGGGCAGGGCCAACCAGGTAGTGGCCCGGCTTTTTCGTGGATGGGCGTTGAGACGCCCGGATGGCCGCCTGGTTGTCAGCGTAGATCGTCGCATCTCCCCTGATCCCCTCCTCGACGCTCAGGAGGTGGAGGGCCAGTATCACCCCCACTAGCTCCGCTTCGAATACGGTGTGGGTCCGCTCGGTTCCGAGGTGGTGCCGCAGCGAACGGCTCGATCCATCGTCGCGTATCAGGATGGCTGCTGCCCCTACTCTGCCGTTATGACTAGAGCCGTCCGAGTATACTACGGTTCCAGGACCGCGGTTGTTGTGTTTTTCGACAGCCTCCTTCTTGGAGCCGGCAATGTCCGTGACGAGCGGTGTTGGGGACACAAAGGGTGGCGGGTAGTGGAGGCTCTCTACCTCCCCGGGGTGGACTCCGCACCGATGGACTAGGTAATGCAGGGCCGACCTGTGGTGTTTGACGTACATGCGCGCCGCTCGCGCGAAGAGCTTGGTCACCGGGTTAGTGGCCGGCAGTGCGGCCATTCGAATGGCTGTCGTGTGGCACACGCGTTGGGCTGTCAGTACCGCAGGTGCGACGTCCGTGAGGACCTCGAGTAGGTCTATAGGCGAGGTGCGTAGCGCTCCTGTCATTGATAGGAGAGGGAGCCGCTGTACTGATCGGATTTTCTTGAGGGTGGTGATGGAACCACGCCCTGCTGTTTCTGAGTCCCCTACGATCGGTGGCGGTAGCCAAACACTAGCGGCGTAGAGTATCTTCGTTGTGACTACCGACCGATGTAGCTGCCGCATGGCTTTGAGTGAGAGCCCGGCTGAGGTCCTCGAGAGGCGCCATAGTTGCTGCGCGTATGCCGCTCCTTTCCCTATCGCTGACGCTACCTGTTCCTTCCACCGCAGCTCCTGGTCGAGGATGACTCCCAGTAGTTTGTGATGGTGCTTCGGGCTGATGATGTGACCTGCTATCTTCATTGCTGGGCGGTCCTTGCCCCGGTTCATGCTGAAATCCACGAGCCCAAATTTTGATATCTCAAACTTGGAGTTATGTTGTCTTGCCCAGTCAAGCGCACCACCGGGCCGGTGAACCATGTCTTCGAGCGTGGTGTGTGTTTCGTGGAAAGTCTTTCCGATGGCAATGAGGGTGGTATCGTCCACGTACGCTACAGTGAGCTCCTTCCGACTTGCCGGATCTGCTGTCGTAACTAGTCGTGAGCAATATATAACATATAAAAGCATGGAAAATGGGTCCCCTTGTACGATTCCATTCAATATCTTTATATCTTCCGAGGTGTAGTCGTCGAAGCGCAAGCGCGTTCGACGGCCGGTGAGCATCAGTGACGCGAATCGTACAATCTCTGCCGGAATGCGCATCAATTTCATCTCGTGTAATAACATATCGCTCACCGCGTTAGGGAAGGCGCCTTCGATGTCGAGGAACAAGGCTGAGACCACCTTGTGGGATCGCCACGCATTCTTTATGGTGGCTTCGAGCACGTGGAGTGCATCCGTGGTGCAGCGCCCAGGGCGTCCGCCGAAGGCCATTTCTGGCAGTAGGTTGTTACTTTCGAGGAGACGCAATGTCTGCTCCGTCACTAGCGCCGATAGGATTTTGGCTGCGGTGTCCACCAGTGCGATGGGACGGTACGCTTTGGGTATTGCGTAGTCAGGTTTACCCGGTTTCCTCAAGACCACTGTAGTGAATAAGCGCCATGGATCATAGTAGAATCCCATGATCACCGCGGCGTTGAAGATCGGAAGCAGGCGTGGCACGAGCACGTCCTGACATCGAGCATATACCACGTTGGGGATACCGTCTGGTCCCGTGGCTTTGTACAAATGAAGCCCCGAGATTACCTTCACCAGATCCTCCCGTGTGAATTTCCGGAAAAGCCCTATAGGTGCGTCGTAGTCATATGCCGTTGGGACTGACGACGTATTTGGCGGTGGGGGGAAAAATGTCGATGCCAGCGCCTCCGCCTTGGCTCCGTCTGTCTGTGCCATCACCGTTTGCCCTGCTGCACCGGTGCATTTGAGGTTAGGGATGCGGCTGCGGCCACCATCTCCCGCCGGCATAGCGATGTATCGATGCGCTGTCCATAGTGAGTCTGCATCTGCCGTTTCCAGCCAGTCATTCCAATGGTCTTTCTTAGCCCGTTCGATTGCGGCAGCGTAGGTTTTGCATATCTGTGTGAGCTCGTCGTGAACAGGGTGCTGCGGTATATCGTTAAGTTCATGGTGAGCGCGGCTTAGCTTGTTCTTTCGCTTTTTCAGCTCGGAGAGCTCTTTGGTCCACCAGCGTTTCATGAATGGGCTTGGCTTCGTGTACGGCACTAGTTTTTCTATCACCCGCTGAATTGCGGTGATTAGTGTTGATGTGCGCTGTTGGAAATTCTCGTCAGTAGCTATCGTAGGTGATGGGGGGAGTGCACCGAGTTCGGCTATTAAAGCCGCTTTGAATTTCTTCCAGTCGACTCCTCTGAAGTTCCGACGCGGTTCTTCCATCGTCTCCTTGAGGGAGAGGTCTACTACTGTGCGAATAGGGACGTGATCAGCTTTCAACGGACGGGTTTCATGGGAGACGTTACACTCGATTATGCAGTTCATGGTGTTCTCCGAGCAGAATACATTGTCTGGTCGCGTCCAGATTTTCGAGCGTGACACCTCGAGGGTCGCTATACCTTTGGCCAGCGGCATATCCATACCGTGCTCGGCGACCATTTGTACCAGCACCTCTGCCTCCATGATCGCCTCTGTCGTGAATAGATGCGCATTTGCATCATCATCCCACATGGGATGATGTCGGTTAAAGTCTCCCATCCAGAGCACGTGTCGGGCTAGCTGCGCAGCAGCGTCATTGCCGTCCTCCAGCGTGTCTTGTGCATTTCTGTACCAGTCATCTAACGTTTGGAGAACTCGGCGTGAGTCTCCCGGGTTGTATATATTAAATACGGATACGCGGCCATTCGACGTCTCGAAGGTCGTCAGCACCACGTCCGATGACGGAAATGGGCTTGACCACCACGAGCCGGATCGTATCTTGGTGCTAATTAGTGTGACTGCCCTTACCCGAGCCGACGAGCTAGGTGTCTCTGTCGGGTACACCACACTCCAGTGGCTATTGACCTTGGTCAGGCCTAACTTGTTTAGGCACGGTTCCTGAATTACTATAATGTCATAGTCCTTTCGTAAGTCTGCGTGAAATAAGTCAATATGGGCGTCATGCGATTTCCGCATGTTGATCTGTAAAATTCTCATCGTAGATTGAAGGGGTGTCTCGTTCATAGGGAGGGTCCGGTGGGTGGGGATTGGCGGCTCCGCGAGGCAGCGGCAGCTGATTGGCCTATTGTGCGTGATGCCTTAGGAGCGCGGGGGAATGGGAGTGGGGGTTGAAGCATGTCTCGCATGGGCGTGGAGGGTCGTGCTGGTGTGCCCGTGGATGCGCTTCGGGCGCGCGTGCGTGGCGTGGGCGCTCCCGGAGGAGGCGGGATGGGTGTTTCTTTACGCTTCTCGGTTACTGGGCGTGGGGTGGCCGGAGCGGGAGGGAACCCCTTCACGGGGGGGGGCATGTCGTCAAGGGTGACTTGAGTAGGGGAGGCGTCCAGGGTGGTCTCGTGTTCTATGGGCGTCTCGTGTCCTCCGGCATTCTCACTTGGAGCTGCCGGGTGACCGATAATCGGTGGTGGGGCAGTGGCGAACGGAGTCACCACCTCCTGCACCCCATAGTATGGGAGCACACCCTCCGGGTTGCGTGCGTCCATCTGCGCGCACCGTATCAAGAACTCGGGACACGATCGGTCCGAGCTCGAGTGCGTATCGCTATCGCAGGACACGCAGCGTACAGTTGTCCCCCGGCTACACTTGTCCGTTCGGTGCCCCTCGCCGCAGTGGGCGCAGGTGTCCCCTTCTGCTTTGCATCGTGCGGCGACATGGCCCCATCGCTGGCATTTTGCGCACTTGATTGGCTCTTTGCGGTCCTTCCTGGGGCGGAGCTTGCGGTGCATGACTACCATTCCGTCGCGGATGAGGGTGTCGGCGGCCTCTGTTGTGAGGCACTCGAAGATGGCGCAGGCTACGCCTTGGCCTTCCTGTCGTTTCCAGACTTTCTTCGCCCACCGGGCAGAGTCTATTGATCCCTCCGGCAGCCCGTTGTCATCTTCGCATTCTCGCAGTGTGGTGGGCTCGTCCAGCTTGTAGTCGATGGGGATGAATCGAACGAATAGGGGGTAGGTGCGTACTCGCTGTTTGGCTGAGCCCGTGAGGATTTGATCTAGTCGGCGCCTTGCATCACCAGTCCGAAGCCACACCGCCGCCTCCTCGGTCTTGAACTCGATTAGAATGTACGACTCGCGCATACGGGAGACCGTGTGGATCTTCAGGTCTGGCCCGCCATCCCCGTCCTTGGCTAGGTGAACGGCGCGTTGGAGTGTTTCGACGAGTTTTGAGTGTGGCAGCGACAGGGGGAAGACGACATCGCCCTCCTGGCGCTCCAGGAAGACTTGCCTCTTCGTTGCTTGCTGCCGTGCCGCTACCACGCTCGGGTCAACCACGGGTTTGGGTTGGGACCCCTGGTATCCTTTGGAGACTGCCGCGCTGTAGCGGGCTTGGCCGGCCTGGAGGTGGTGAGGGACGGGGGGCGCGCTAGTGGTGGAGGAGTGGGGTGCTGCGGGGGTGGCGAGGGATGGATGGGCTGGGTGGGTTGTCGTGCTGCCGAGCTTGGTCGTCGATGAGTCCAACTTGTCTGCCGTTACCTTGAGTTGGGCCACATGGGGGGAGACTGCTGCCACGACGCCGTTGGTGACGGCTGTGGTGAGTGCGCCAACGAGGGCGGCGTAGTGCGTGTTGATGCTGTTGTTGCCTAAGGCTACTCCGTAGCAGACAAGTGCTGTGCGAGTGACAGCCTTGGCAGTTGCAGATCCTGCGAATGCTGCTAGTGCAGCGGAAATGACTTCGGGTTGAAAAGACTCGCCTTCGTCCATCCACTGCACTGATTTTAGATACTGCTTCGCCGACTCAAGTGTCGGTGTGTCGAGCTTTCCGCTGGTTGGCACGGTCAGCACAGCGGCGTGACTGTTGATCTTCGTGGCCAGCGACGGCATTGTAGCTGGCTTGGGTAGTCCTGATTTCGGCGGGGCTCTAACGCCCTGGCTGGGTCCTGTCGTTTGCCCATGCGTTTGCGCGAGCTCTGGCTCTTCTGGGAGGCCGGTCATGGCTGCCCCTCGGTTCTATGAGGTGCTACTGGGCTTTTTACGGGTTGTAAAGAGTATGGAAATGAGTATTCTATTCCTATTCGCAATGCCACAGGACTATACGAGGCTGGGTGAGGTCGACTACGTCGGGGTCCTCGGGGTGCCAGACCAGGTAGTTGGTGGTTGCTGAGAAAGGAAGCTAGGAGTGAGAGGATGAAACGCAAACCACAGCGATAGGATTTGCATCAATCGATGCTGACGCGGAGGATGTCGAAAACATAGCGAGGGAAACATCTCGGGGAGACGCGCTAGGCAACACCGCATCTCGGCATCACGTGTTTCCACAATGTTACGTCGTCAAATAACCCATTTGGCAGATCAACCGAAGAGCAAAGGGGGGCCCGTAGCTCAGAGTCTTATAAACACGCCGATGAAGACCCACTCGCTCCGTTCTCTCCCCCATTGATGTCAACGTAGACCATGGCGGACGCACAGTACGTTTCCCGTTGGTCTATGAACTAAGCAGGCCATTCAACTGAGCGCAATGTCGCGACAGCTTTGTGCGATTCGCCATCCAGTGGGCCAGTCTCGGTGCGTCACCGCTTACGCCTCAGCTTTGTGATAACTCATAACTTGAAACACCCGCTACCGTGCAATATCGGTTTGCTCCTTACACCCTCACATCCTCTCGACGGCGTCGTGTAGCCCTGCTGTACTATGACTACATCCTCACCTTCCCACTCGAGCTCAAGCACATCTGGCACAGCCGGTTTCGCTTCTCCACTATTCTCTACATATGCTGCCGCTATGCGCTCCTCGCAAATGTGCTCTATCTCCTTGCAATAGCAAGCATCATCAACAACTGTGATGGGTGGTACAAGGTCATTGGATTCCTGAGCGTCGCAGGGAGAGCTTCCGTCTTGAGTAAGTATTACTCTACCTCGCCTCATAAAGACTGTTGCTCAAGGAAGTTTCTTCGTCTCTTGTAGCTATCTTTGTCGGTCGAACATGGGCCGTTTGGGGTAGAAACAATATTATTGGGGCGTCGCTGAGCTTGATTGGGCTGGCTTGCGTCGTTTTAGACCTGGTGCGCATATTTTAGTGTCTGCCCTAAGTAAAATTGCTGACACACATCTATTCGCTCGTAGTGGCATGCTTCGAGCGAACAGTGTGCGGGAGCACCAAGTAAAACTGATCAAATGTACGTTCTCCCCCACTGCGGTCGATGTCATATACTAATTTTGTTGTCTTCTTCAGAGGTACGGATGCGTTGTATCCTTCATGCAGCGTCCCTCGGTACTAATATATACCACCTACAGTTGGCGACCTCCTCTCCGTTTTCGTCGTTGTGTTTGAATGCCTCGCAACAGCGCTCACCGCTTGGCGCTGCATCAAGGCACTCCGCATGCATCCACACAGCGAGCGCCGCCTCAAGGGCAACATCATGTTCTTCATGTTCCGCGAGGGCATGATCTACTTTGGCCTCGTGTTTGGGTTCACATTTACGGCTGTGATCCTCAACTTTGTGAATATCTCTCTCTTCAAGCGTACCCCATCGATAACTGACTACGTTTGATGACCATGCAGGAAGTGAACGTATGTGAACATTGCCTGTGTATGATAATTTGTCGATTTACCATACTTACACAGCCAAACGACTTCTTCGGACGCCTACTCAACGCGCTCACTCTCCCGTATGTCTCTATCTATTCGTTTCAAATCAAACTCCGACATTTAGCCCACTAGCGTATCCGGCCTCATCTCCGCCCGCCTTCTCCTCGACCTCCGCGAACGGACAGAGCGCCAGCGCGTTATGATCTCACAAGACGACACCGCCTGGCACTTCTCAACCTCCTTATATAACTCGCCCGACCTCCCCCTCTCTGGCACCACGGCCGGGCCACCATCGGCCTCCAATCAGCGTTCCTCCGGCCATGGCCATCCGGGCTCGGGCTCTGGGCATGGGCGCAACCCAGGGCTTGGGTCATGGCAAGCCGCGCGGCGCGAGGACGTCGATACGTTCAACGCCGTCGACTTGGATCCTGAGCTCGAGGATGACCTCGCGACTCTGGAGTCGTGGGAGGAGGATGGGTTCGGGTTTGGTGGGGATCCGGTTAAGGCTGCGCGGACGCTGACGAGGACGGATACCCGGGTGTCGTCGGCGGGGAGAGAGGTGGTTCCTAGAGGTGTCGTGGACGTTGATGAGTCGCCTGGAGGTGAAGACGTGGAAGGCGACCAGGTGTTCGCGGGCGTTGGTGGGCCGGAGGTGTTCGCCATGCGGAAGCGCGATGCGAGGACAGTGAACGAGGAGAGAGCTGTAAGTGGGGCTGACGCTGACGCGAGCGCTGCTGGGGCCGGTGGGTTTGTTTGAAGCAAGACTGTTGTCCTTGACTATACGTTGTAGCGTTACTATCTCATGAGCGGCGATAGTGACGCTGCTCTAGTGGACTCTTGAATCATGTAGCATAGAAGTACCTTCAGCATCAATGTACACGCGTTCTGATCATCCTTAAATCGATTTCTTCACAAGCAAAGGGAGGCGGAAGGGGCGTCGAGATACGTTCTCCGTTCTCCGGTATTCGAGTTAGGTCAACTCCTTCCTTCCCTTTACGGCCTCAGCAACTTGTCTCGCTCCACTCTGACGCTCTTGTCGATAGCTGCTCGCGTCGTCGTTCCCGATCTCTTGTCCCTTCACCCTCTTGAATTCCCTCCTGACTGTTCTAGTTTCTATTCGTTCATTCTCTGTTACATCCTCCTGCTTCAACATCTATTCCAATCAAGCATGAAGCATCGCCTATGCAACTTGAACACCAGCACTTGCGCGGCCTTGCCAGGAGTGTACTAGAAATGTGGGTTACCTGCAGTTCACTTACAGCACAAGCACCGCCAGAGATCGGGCGATACCTGCTCACTGGGACTCGGATACAGAAATCAGCTGGTCATGAATACGTTTTGCCTTGCATGTTTTGGACTCAGGCTGACGACTCTTCGTCCACGCTTTCACATACCACTAGCTATGATCTACCTACGGACTCAAGCCCGAGTACACCGTCCATATCATCGAGGAGGCTTCACTGTAGCGACGTGAAGTTCGTTGCTCTGTATTTCCTGAGTCGCCAGGTCGACCAACTTCTTATACCTTTTAGAAATTATTCGTGTATCGAACAAGACCCCACTGTCACGCTACCCTTCCCCTGCGTTGACGAAGGTCCCCTTCATACTCTCATGAAGCGTCCGCTTATACGGTCTCTGCCATCTATATTCTTCCATGGCACTGGACATTATAGCTTTCAAGAATTATGAGGTGAGGAAATTTACTCTGCAACTGAAACTTGACTAACTTATACGTTTCTCTTGATATGCTCCAGCATCCGCAACATTAACTGTTCGAATACCTGTCGAAGAGTGCTTCATGGATGTCTGGTGCATGCATTCCGCATATCCGTGGCGATCCATGAATAGTGGTACGTTCGAATGATATGTTTTATAAATTCAAGAGGAATAATTGGGGATTTTCTGCACGCAAGCAGGTTCTCGTTCAGGTACTCTTGCACCGGCTGTTGAGGTTTAGTCCAATATCCGACCACATAGCTTCACTCAAAGTCGCACCGCCTTGGGGCATCTCAGACGAACCACTGGAAAGTCTCTAGTAGCTCACGAAGAAAGTCGTAATCTCCGTCCGAGAATATCGTCGATTTTGCGTCGATATACGTTGCTCTAATTTGAAAATCAATTTCACGTTGGTTCGTGTGAGCGGATAGTTCTCTTCCATTTCTTTCTTAACATCTCCTTGGCTCAATAAACGGTCTGACAGAGATACAAATAATACGACCTGTGCACTTATACTTCCTCTACCATCATTGACGCGGGCTGCATGTAACGGTTTTTTTTTGCGTTCATGTGCTGAGTAGAAAATATATACTTCTGTTCCTTCTGGTAGTCGCGCTGGTCCCTTCAATAAATTAGATTGATGCCCAGAGGATCAGGCTCTACCATCTTCGAGAATTACTCTAAAACTTAGCTTGCTTTTCATAGCTGATTTGCGCTCTTGTTTGGTGTAAGATGTGTTACTTTTCGTGGGCCTTGTTCGACAAGCATGAAATCACCCTTGATCTCGCATGCTTCAGGACTCCTTCTACCTACCAGTCATTTTGCAAGCTCTTGCACGCAGTCTCTCGATGCTCGATACAGATGCGTTTCCCTGGATTAGCTATTACTCATGCTAGGTATCTCGACTGAGTCGTAGTTAAGAACTCTACCTTGATCGCCGCTGAATACTTATTCTATCAACTACCGAGAGGTGTGTGTCACGACTTCCGCTGTTAATGCAGATGCGGGCCAAGTGTTAGCCTTTGGTGATATTTCAAAGTTTGATTGTTGGCTAATGACCAGGTCAGTACGTCGTTGCTGCGCTTTACCTTTCTTGTAGTTGACGATATGATTCAGACTGATATTTAGTTAATAATCTTGGGAAATATCCAGCCCGTAAGACATACGTGCGCCGCCTATGAGAAGCGGACTTCTCCTTATGTCCTGTGGGCGCGTTGGATAATCTGGCCGAGCGTTCTTTGCAATTTGTAATGCCCCAAGCTACGTAGACGTTCTGAACGCTTAGTAGAAAGCTCATAGGTTGCTTCCTAGATCGAGGCTGACGCCGTGGTATATATTCGCGCAAGTCGTTGATTTTATGACCATAACGTTGATTGATCAGTGACATATAAAGACAGCAATGTCGATAATGAAGAACGGGTGCCAATAAAAAAGACTGTAGGTTAAAACAACATTCTCAGAGTGACTATGAGAATGGGAATGAACGCTGAGTGCGTGGCGATGGATTGAAGTACAAGAAGGATTGAAAAGGGAGAACTGTGAATGAGTGACGAGAATGCGAGCTGTACTTGTACAGGAGCGACGGTGGTGAAAGGATAGTAGAAAGATATGCTCTGAGAGAAAGAGAGAGATGACGAGTAAGAAGACATGGTTTGATGATAGCGAGCGTGGTATTTAGAGGGATAAAGCAAAACAATGCGGGTGTCAAATGATAACGAGGGTGGCGCTATAGAGCAAGCGACGGCAGTAAGTGTAGCGAGCGGATAGTGGCATGCTAGAGGTCCTCGCCCATGCACCAAAAATCCATGCGGGAGTCATCATCGTCTTCGTAGCTGCTGTTCAGTGTCGACCTACGTGACCTGAAGACGCCGGAAGCCACTTTGCGGATGCTGAAACAAAGGAGGGGTAAGTACAAACCGGGTAAGAAACGGCACGTATTACTTACGTAGACGAGAATGGCTTTGGGGACGATGGAGGACTCGGAGATTCTTGCCTCGGTGTAGACGGACGTGACTGTCCCAAGTCCTACGAAACCATCATGCCGCCGTTAGTTCCAAAAGCGAGAATGGATAACGAAGCGAAGTACTCACGTAGAGGCACCTGACCTTTTTGCAGGTCGTCCTATGTTCGAACCAAGCAGATAGGTCGTACTCCTCAGCTTCGAAGTCACAACACCCAACGCTACACTGAACAATGTCAGAGCGAGGATTCTTGCTGGGAACTTGGTCGCGGTGGAGGGTAGGCTGACGACTTTTCGGGGATAAAGAAAGAATCATTGTGGCGGGGAGAAGGGAAGGAAGGGCCTAAACTTCGAACGAGTTCGAACGAGGTCCAAGCTATAATAATGGTTTATCTGGGCGTGCCACTAAACTGACGCCCGGTCAATTCGTCCCTACTAGGGTCAGGTTTGTTTCCAACAAAGATAAACAACCGTGATGCTTGTGTCTCGACTTCTTGAACTAAGCGAGAGCGCCTCTAATCAGCAAATTTGATTCCGTCCCGGCGTCAATGCGGTCCCGCATGTTCCTGTCGTTTGTGAGATGCGGAATGTGGAATGTTCGCCCGATCCGTTTCCTAATTTGTGTCCGCGCCCCAAATATCAAAGGCGAGTGGCGAAATTATGTTACGTACCTACAACACACAGCGATGAACTGCATGAATCTCGATACCCGAGCCTCGGATTGAAATATATTGGAGACGGAACCTAGTCCGAGGCGTGCTCGGTATCTGAGGGGCTAGAAGTCGCGCAACAAGGGTGATCAACGAACCTTATCCTCGTGTCTGGGGCTGCATGTTCACATGCAATGTTGGTTGAACGTCTCAGAATAGGGAGGTGGGTAACAGCACTCTGGTCTCTAGTCAAAGGATATCCGTGAAATACAGCAGGTGGACGGAGGAATAGCATGTGCTAACGATGAGTAGACCACCCCCGCCTACAAGGCCTATTCCCCCAACTCCAGAGCCTCCGTCTGTCCGTGTCTGGACTCCAGACGGACAAGTCACTGATGTTGTTGGCACGCCGACTAGACCGCCGAGTCCTACGAGTCCTACTCCACCAACGCCAGAGCTACCACCTATCTGGTGTCCCCAAATCATGGAGGAAAGCCCGGTTCTAAAGATCGAGCAAGGCTGCTGTCAGCAGTGCGGCTGTGATGTCGGTACTCAGATCCCGAATCAAAAGCCTTACTGGCAGGTCGACCTCAGATACCATTACAGCTATGCATTCGGGGATAGGACGTTATCTGATGTAAGCTCACCAGAAGCGCCGAACAATATTCTCATCAAGCTAACCCTCATTGGTTTCAAGGAAAGGTTTCCAGGCGTTTTGAAGGCCTATTTCAAATACTTGGACGCGCCTCCGTCCGTTGTTGGGGTGCGCAAACCAAAGAACCCGTTGTTGTAAGTTCCATTAATGCGTGGTGCTGCTATAGCTTCCTGCGAGAGCGTTGCTGACCTAGTTCTTATCACTCAGTTATTAGTAATACCAATCTGTGGTTGTTTGAAACTTGCCCGTCTTCACATTGATAATGGCAAGGTTGCGTGGCATACGTCGTAAACTTCAATACCAACGCTTTCCCTACTGAATCGCATCTTCAATCATTGCCTTCCTTTATATCCTCTGTCATATTGATGGCAGTGATGCAGAATGCCCATGATTGTCGTCCTTTTCATTAATCTGTTCATGCAGCGAGCTGAGAGTCAGGGAGCCGTATTCCAAGTTTAATATCATGATTTGCACTCATTAGAGGTTGACTGAGCGAGACAGTTCGACCACCAGGAACGGTCATTTGAATAGTCGTTTTCGTGGATGTGATAATTTATGGTCATATAGTTGGCGACTTCAGAACACTACCAACAGGCGTGAACACGCTGAAAAGCCTAGGAGATAAATGTTTCGAGAAAGTGAGTCGCTGTTACTTCCGCCAAAGACTCTGCCTACTTATGGTGTCATTGTAGAACAGATGCTTGACGTGGACCGAGAGAAAGCTTGAGAGTGGCAGTCAGTGATGTACAATTCACATTCGATGTAGGACAAAAGGATTTGCCTTTGAGGCTGCTTGTCAGAGGCATTTTACCAGAGGAAAAGATAGGTCGTGATCTGCTAGTAAAGCATACAGGCATTGGTTCGATTGTAAGCTCTGAACGACGACTAATAGTCAGACACACTGGCAGGGACTCGCGGATTATCCAAGCCATCCTGATGTAAAAAAAGGCCCCTATTTTTGGAACCCATGCTGTCGATCGCGGATCACTTTGTGTGTATGTCGCGTTGATACATCGAGGGATCATGTCACAATCCCAGCTTTGAGGGCTCCGACTTTCCCCACAGAAAGCTACATTCACACTCGTCGATTGCCCTTGTTGAAGGTCGGTCAATAATTGTCCAATATGAGGCTGGACGTCTCCATCGGGACTCTTCCTCCCAAGCAGCGCAGCCGGGCTGACCAGTGCCGGATAGAACATATCTGGCGCACATCCGTTTTCAAACTCTGCGGCGGACAGCCACGAACCACTTACCATTGGCTCCAAGCGCGCCGAGAGCAGCGAGCATACATAGCTGTTAGATAAAGCCTCATTGACTGGGAGGTTGCCAGCGCATGAGGGTGCTAGGTACCTTTTCATCTCCGGCTAAGGGCTTATCGCCGAATGGGCCCCGTCGGACTCGGATCCCATGTCGCTGAGGGCCAACGTAGCATCCTAACGACAAGGGGCCAGGACGGTGCCTGTGTAGTATCGCTGAGGCTAACGCTATCGCGAGAATGCAGAAGAAGAACGAGAAGTGAAAGAGTTCACGAAAAGGAGGCTCGAACAGAAGATTAGCGCTGATCGACCGGAACATTGCGATTTTTGGAGGTTCGAACATATATTAGCTTATATTGGTAACGCATCATCTGTACATCACGTGGTGCTGACTTTTGCTTCCGTCTTTTGGTAAGCAAGGGCACCGCCACTGTGGAGTAGTCAGCAAACACTGAGACCGAGAACGGAGAGCGCGCGGTCGATCCGGCTGGGCATCTGGTCGCTAATAAACAGACCATATCCATCCGCTAGCTGGCTCCGCTCCCCTTTCTCCATGACGCGGTAGGCCATGTCCAGGACGCAGTGAGTATCTCCGAGTCCATTGTCCGAAGGTGTGGGCTGACCGACCTGGACCAAGCAGCTTTGTGCAATACTGTATACAATGGTCTAGCATTGGTACGTGTCCGTTCAGTTATCACGAGCTTTCATATGTCTTATCTCCGTTTTCGCACCCCGTCAGCACTGGTGTACTACGACTACGCCCTTACGTTCCCGCTCGAGGTGAAGCACATCTGGCAGAGCAGATTCCGCTTCTCGACCATCCTCTACATCTGCTGCCGCTATGCCCTCATCGCCAACGTGATCTACCTTCTCGCCATCGCTGGGTTAATCGACGGTTGCAATGTGTGGTATAAAGTCGTTGGGTTTCTGAGCGTAGCCGGAAGGGCGTCTGTGCTGAGTGAGTACTCGTCTGCGGGGTGCCAAACTTCTGCTGATCATCTGGCGTCCTCCAGCTATCTTTACCGCGAGGACGTGGGCGGTCTGGGCGAGAAGCAAACCCATACTCGTTTCATTGGGCTCGATCGCGCTTGCTTGCGTGGCTATGGATCTGGTGAATACTTGGTTTCTTCACGTGCGAGCGGCACCTCACGTCTGAATTGTAGTGGCATGCATCCGAAGAAACATGTCCCGGAACACCACCGAGGATTAGCCCCACGTACGTCGTATTTGATTACAACAGTGTCCCAACATTTGACAAATGAACCATTATAGAGGTATGCTACCTTCCAATGAATCGTCTTGGTGCTGAATACATTATTCTCCTAGTCGACGAAGTACTTTCTGTCCTAGTCTGCGCCTTCGAGCTCATTGCAACCATTCTAACCGCCATACGTTGCATCATGGCCCTATGGTCACAGACGCACCGCGAGCGGCGTTTTACGAAAAACATCATGTTCTTCATGTTTCGTGAGGGTCTAGTATATTTCGGCCTCGTCTTTGGGTTTACGTGCGCCGCTGCGGTGCTCAACTTCGTATGTCTTAAAGGACTCCTTCCCTTAACATCACGATGGCTGATCGTTGTTCGCATCATTCGTAGGTTGTCAATGCGAAAATGTCCCACGAGCATCATCACCATTGGCATCCAGACTCCACACTGATAGTGAATCAGTTTCTGGGAAAGCTTCTGAACGCTTTCACTCTTCCGTGCGTCTATCTGTCCATCCCACTTCCATAATACCTCTGACATACTAAAAATAGACTCTCAAGCCTCCTTTCCGCTCGCCTCCTCCTCGACCTCCGCGAGTGGAACGAGCGCCAGCGCATCATGGTCTCGCAGGACGATCACGCGTGGCATTTCCCCTCGTCCGAGTACAACCTCAATGGTCCCTCCAAGGGTTCGGGAAAACAGCCCAGCAGCCGCCGTTCCCCCCGTTCTGGTGGCCTCGGGATCGAGTCTGCTCGTGTTCCTGGTTCCGCCAACTGTGCGAGCGGACGTTCTGCAGGATCCGCGAGGTCTGTCCGATACGGGGACTCGCTCGGGCCGTGGGAGGTTGCGAGGCGTGAAGATGTTGGCGGCGTTCGAGCGCCCGTGGGTGCGGAAAACATCGAGCTCGATGACTTGAGCGCTCGTGCTAGCAGCGCGTTTGAGGACGAGTTTGGTAAGGATCCGTTCGAGACGGTGCATAGACTCGACGACGCGCGGTGGATCGATCCGGAAACCATGATTTCGGATATCGTGGAGTACCAAAAAGATGACTCCCGTGATCAAGCGAGCAAGGAGGTCCAGGGGGCAGACATACCCGAGGTTACAGTTACGCACGTCGACGGGCCCGAGGTATTCGCGACTCGCAGGTGTGATAATGGAAGGCATTCTCCGGGTGGCCTTTCAGCTCTCTTGTCTGCTCTACAAGTGGGCTCGCGTGCATCCTCGCCGACAGGTAGCAGGCGCCGCCTTTCCCCCTCTCCCACACCTTCATCGAGGGAAGGCGAGGACGAAGACAGGTTCCGGGACGTTAGCATGGGGCAGGCAGTCTGACGCTCTGTGGTGTTTATTCTTAACATTATCAAGGGATCGTATTTATGGCCACGTATTACTCGGTGTGCAAGTAGATTAGCTTTCAAACACGCTCATTACTAGATCTTTCGTGAAATTGGCCGCGCGATACTTGCGAACCGAGTTCAGCCAACCGAAAGCTTTGAGTGCTGACAAATAGACCTTTTTTGGACATGAGCCCCTGTCTCACCGAGCGCCCTTGTTGGAGTTCTTGGGCGCTTCCCGCGCTGTGCCTGCGCGCTGCGCGCCATCACTCATGCCTTCGCCCATCCCACCTTACGACTCTCCCTCGTCTTTTTCCCAAAATACCCTATACAATTCCTCACTTTCATGAAGCATCAAATCCACTGTCACGCAGTACACATGGTCTCAACTTCTTCCGACAAGCAATTCCTCGAGTGCACTCGCGGACTTCAACCTCCTTTCGACCACCCAGAGCTCGTCGCACTGAACATCGATTCAACCGGGTTCTCCATCACAAACTATCTTATCCAAAACCATGTAAGCTCAAACCCCTTGATGTCCTACCAAAGTGAACTAATTATGGACTACAGAAACTAGTGGTCGTCGACGTTCAAGCTAGAAGTACAAATGGCTGTCGTGTTCTCAGTCTGGTAGAGTCCGAATTTTGTAGCCACAGCTACGACGACGCGGTTGGTCTACGCCATGATAGTCTTTGGCTGTTCATTCCTGACGTCGTTGTTAGTTGGAGTTATTCTGGTCTCGGAATTCTCTCCAGTTCTTCGACTTCAATAAGCGACAGTCCGCAAACCATTTACCCGAACCTCCGGCTCTTCTGCTAAGAATTCGCTAGTAACGACAGAGAAATCGCGGTCAACTAAGCGCTATACCAGCTATAGACAAGATTCCCCAGCCCTCCTGCTGTTCGTTATTCATATTGGTTCCAGCGTTGACGGGTAACTCGAATACTTTGGCCAACAATTCCACCCACGAAAGCCTCCTTGTTTTAGAGAGTTCAAGGACTCGAGGGAACGTCTTCGGGTTTTCCGATTCCAGGTACGTCCGTTTCAGCGATCTCGTTATAATGTTTGTCGGCGCCTTACTTACTTTCACCTCATGATCTATAGATGCATCCGTGGCAGTAGCTGGACGTCAATATTTCTACATCGCTAATCAGCTTCGCCTCGTCCGCCTCATCGTGACACATGTCTCTACCTCTATTTCTTGTTCAATACCGCCATAGAAATATCCGACACCTTAGCGACCAGCGGCAAATATTTTCAAGGGTCTCTAGAAACTTCCAAGGACATCTCCACTCTTTAAGGATATTCTCGCGTCGTCTCTAGGTATGAAATATAATTTTAATTTGACGCGAAAAGAACTAACCCAAAAGCTTCAACAGCCCTTATGCACATCTTCGTCGACTCAGCAGCGATACATAATTCGCTTTCTTTACGACGTTCCCTCCAACATCCCGCATTGCAGACCCGGCTTGCGTTTAAGATTCAAGCGACTCCACTCAAAATTCTCAGCGACCTCAGCTGCGCAGGTCGTGAATATGCTGGCTTGAAGAAGCCATGTTTCTCTCGTTTTCAATACGCGTCCGATGATATCGTGTCGATATTGAATCATCTTTGGTCAGTCTTCGTTAACCGACTCTTTCGCTATTGCTCAAATTCATTTCGTGCATCTATCAGGTACCAACATGTCTCTCAGCGCTCCATTACGCGAGCGTTAGATATTGGTACCTGCTAAAGTAAACGTGATAATGTAGGTATCTATAACGTTCCTACATAAGCATGGCCTCAACGTAATTCCAGGTTATCTGTATACTCAGCTCGGACAATAACCCCGGATAACGAGCGTGTTCGTTGACGAAGATATCTAGCACGTTCGGCGAGACGAGGAAGAATTGGTAGCTCAAGACGACGAACATACAGGCAATCGGCGTTCTTTTCCTCGCCGTGGCTGTTACCCTGGTCCTACTATCTCTCTGGTCCATTCACGACAGAAAGTAGATTACGAAATAGAATGAGATAGTTTATGAGCGAAAACGGGCTGTCACAAGCTTCGGTCCTCTCTATGCGTTTTATCTCGTCGCAAAACATTTAGTGCGGGGAGAAAAGCGTCAGGTTTCGTTATATTTACTCGTATCATCTACCTTTCACTGTATTCACCTGGCTCTTGCAATTGCATACCAGAAACTCAGGTTGAAAAGGACTTCATCATTTCGGGCTCGGGAAAGGAACGCGACGCGCGAGATATCATTGACCAACGAAAGTAACAGATGCACAGTAGGGCTTCAAAGTACGTATGAACGAGTGAAAGGAGTGGGTGTGATATAGCTGGGTATAGGGTGTGCGTATTCGAAATGTTCGGAGTGCAATAAAAGGCAGCGTAGAACCAATGACGCGTATCGTTGAGAATGTTTGGCGGGCAAGAAGGCAATCGGAGAGGAGGAGAGGGGGAGAGGAGAAGCGAAGAAGGACCATGTAATGACCGTCTGGTGGTGTATTCTGGTGTTTAAGAGTACGAGTCACAAGACAGAAGGCTAAGGTATGTATCGCCACACCAGCAAGCGAAGAAAGCGGCGATACTTTAGGCAACGTCGCCTTTACAACGGAAACTCAGCCGGCTGCTGATTTGAGCGTGGTCGTCGACTTCGTCCGCAGAGGCTTGTCGAGAGCTAAACAGTACGGTGGCAATTCTTTCCAGCCTGTTTAGTCCTGAAATGAGAATCATAAACTTCGTTTGCAGACGTAGACATTACCGACCAAAGAGGGAGTGATTTCGGGGGAGTCGTATATGATTCCAGCGCTTCCAGGTCATCCAGAAACTGCGGGTCTGCCCACCAATTCCTTTCCTTATGTACAAGATCAGTATAATGCGCCTGGGCCATAAGTAAAGCAAGGTCGCTTACGTAGATTTCCCGAACCCTGCCGCAGGTTCTCCTATGTTGGAACCAGGGCTCTAGAGCGAAGTCGGGGGTGTCAACGACATAACCGCAAAGGCCGCATTTAGCAGAGGATCTGGTCACATTGCTGCATAGAGGATCCTGTAGCAGTACTCCCTGCCTGTGTTTCTGTGAAAGAACAAGCGACATGTCGCTTGTTCTTTCACAGAAACGATTAAAGACCTGGGTTATAAATATCGCCGAATGGGTGCCGTTATCCGATCCCCTATGGCGTCGGCTAGACTGTTGTCACCTTCGAAACCACCCAAGACATAAGCAGTAATGGTTTTCGAGAAAGGCGACGAACCCCAGTCGGCGGACAGGTGGCTTGGCCCGTGGTCCCCGTGCGTCGCATCGGCCAAATACGCGGATGCGACCAACATGGAACGGGGCACAGGTTCCGGGTCGGGATTTACGTACGTACGGCACCCGCACACCGCAGCAAGTGGTCTCGATCTCGATAACTGGTGCCCCACCTGACAGACGCAACAAGCGGAACCTAACCGTCCGCGGGGTATCATAGATCGAGGTACCGAAGAAGGGCGACAAATGAACTGGCTCCCACCCTGGGAGTGGAGTCGTAGTAACGACTGAGGTCGAGACTCGGTCAGATGGTACGTTATTCACTTTAGGAGCAAATGAGTACCTGTTGTCCTGTGCATTACAATGTTCATGATGTGGATCTGAGATATGAAAGGAGTTCAGGGTCGCGCGTCTTCTCATCAAGCATGATTCGTTCGGGATCAAGTCCGCGATGAAAGTCCTGATCAGATCCACTGTGTTTCGCCACAAGAGAAGATAGGTAGTGAAGCCAGGTTACCAGGCCAGTGGCAAGCATGAAGAAGAGAGGACAAGAGAGCGAACGCGAGCGATAGGCAGGAGTGGCACTCGGAGTGCTGTAATTCAGCAATGATCGGATTCGATGATCGATGATCCCGTTATGGCAAAGCTGTCGCCACGGAAAATGCCGGCCATGCTCAGAGTTGATGCATGATGCGGGACTCCAAGACACTGACAGTCCGTTCACTATACCTGACGGTCATAAACACCACAAAAGGTATTAAGTAACTGGATAACCCTACTGTGCTAAAGGGATGCCGTTCGTCTGATTTACCAAAATCATCCTACAAAGCGCACTGCCTTCGATGACAATTCGATGAGTGAGAAAACCTTTCGTTGGTTTGAGCAAGGGATGCGGAGATTCGGTACGATGCAGCGCGCATCAAAGTGCCCCTCGAAACTTCTGTCATAATAAATGTGACGTATGTACATGTCAAGTATTTCAACTGCATCGCGCTTCCGTGGTATGGGCCCTTTCATATTATCAATAAAATTGCATCGGTGCATGCCCTGCGTTCGCGAAACCGCGTGCCTTCCGATAGACTGAATTGAATTTTGTTGGACATATCTCGCGAGCGGGAAACAGCCCAAAGAAGCCCCGTATCATTCAAGGGTCAAAGAGCTCTATCTGAGGATCTTTCCAGGCCTCGATGGTTGAACATACGCAGCCGATCGACGTGACTCGGCAGAGAAAGACGCTTTAAAGCGTCGGTGATCACCCAGACTCGTTCGACATTCTATAGCATTTCCCTCGCCAACGTCCATCAGATCTTTTCTGTCTTTCAGGACATCCGACGCGACATGTTCACTCAGCGCCAGCCCCCAAACACCCCCACCGGCACGGTCCCTCTTCCGAGGGAACAAGATTACGTCCTAGCCTTCGCGAAAATACTGGCGGAGAAGCTAGAAGCCCTGTTGAGATGATTGGATCGTGCTTAATGGCTACATACTATACACGCAAATCGCGAAGGCAAGTGGCTGTTTATCAAAAACTGTTCGCGATCTAAACCGTTGATACTATGCAGTCCTTTGCTCTGTCTCCTCCGGCCTTTCGGCTTCCTCTCTCCTGGTCTACGTCCTCTGTAGGAGAAATAAACATTGTAAGTAATTCCTCCTCATCATTGCCAACTCTAAATGCCATTTCTAGTAATTACCACGCTCATAGTACTGCCTTTCGCGCACCCCTGGTTCTTACCACGCAAATTACATTCGTTGCCCTCGTTTTGTTCATGCCACCCGGCCTACGTTTACCCCGCTTCTTCTGCACTCCTTATCAAATCTGGCTGCATTACTGTAACTTCTGAACCTTAAATAACACAAGACTCCGTTGATACCATCTTGCCGTGGTAGAAGTGAGCGCGCTCAATTTGGGACAAGAGCTGGTGTCAATCGTCTGCTTGCGGCGGCGCTGACTCGGACATATCTGTTCAGAGATCTAGACCGACGGCACGGAGTTAACTTTATATTTGTAAACCTTGGTTGCGGTCAATGAAGGGTATGAAAGGCACGACGACAGCTCTCACCGGCGTTAGCAGGGGAGAACCAGCTACTCTTAAGGAATAATGTATTGCGCGTACGTCTTGGGCCTCACTCATCGATCGGTACAGATCTATGCTCTCTTCTCCACAGGGTTAGGGACCCTGCTGTGAACTAGGGGATGATGGGTGTGGGCTGAACGAATCCGTTTGAAATTCAATGGTTAGCAAGTTATGGAAACATGTCATTCTCTCACTGCGCTCATCTTGACAACGGAGGCCTGTGCCTTGAAAGGATCTGACCGAAGCAAAAGAGATTGCTAAATTGGAATTTGAAATGTTTCATATGGGCGTTTCTGGTACCATGTAGGCTCGTGTGTAAAAAGTTGGGAGTCATCCAGTTGACGTGCCACTCCCTTGAATTCCCATCACAAAAAGAAGCGCAACATATCATCAACATTCCGATATGTCGCCCAATTTTGCGGAACTAGTCCAACATCGTGACATGTCGGGAATAACTAACTTCCGTGGAGGAGTTCTGGGAGCGCGAGGCGAATTGTTCGGGACAACTGACCGTCGGAAAAGTTAACCGACTCCGCGAGGAGCCGCGCCCAACGCGATCTGTCAAGTGGCATCGACAATGTTACCGGATTCTATTAGCCCGCTTCATGCAACCATGTTTAGAGATCGAGTAGATTTTCCGCTTCTTCAGTTAGATACTTGGTCTGAGACCACAGTGAGTTTGAGCTCTCACTCTGCACAACTAGTCTATCCGTTGCCCCTCTTCCGTCCGCCTTCGACTCGATAGACAACTATGGTTCCCATGTATATCAACGACCATACCGGCCATACCGTTCACTACTCAAACCTACCCGACACTCCTTGGGGTGGACACCGCGAACTACCTGGTATTCCTCTCATCCTCTTGCTTAGATGCCCACCTTTGACTTATGTTCCTCAGCCTTTGTTCCTCCGATTACCCCAAAGACGGCACACGCCATGCTACACGCTCGGAAAGCTATCAACTCCGAGCTTCCTAGCGTGCCCTCTCGTAGTCTACGGGTGGCCTCCAGCACTCTGACTCTCGAGGGCATTGAGGCATTGCGTGCCAGTAAGTCTTCCTCCCTTCACTCTGGAACGAGATATTCAGCGACGCTGGATACGCCTTTTAGGAGGTCACCTACGTAATCTGGAGCAACGTCGAATAGTCCTCCAGAGCGACCCGTATGTCGCCATCTTCGAGACAAAGCGCGTCCTCTGTAAAGGTTGCAAGAAGTGGTTAACTCTCAGCAAACGCAGGGATTACTATCCCGGCAACTGGACTCGCCACAAGGAGGGTTGCGAGAAAGTTAGGTGCCTCATGGTGCGTACAGTCTCCACTTTGATTGAGTCGGTATCGGTCTCACTCAGCCCCGTAGAACAAAGCGGATAAAAAGGTAGAAAGACGTCGATACACTGATAGTGGGGCTCCGGTGTCATTTCCTACTTATGATCGGAGCGGGTGGCTCGATCGCTTACTTAACAAAGAGTCTATACATCCGACTTCGCGGTATGTTTCTCCATGATTTATGTCAGCCTAGCGCTCATCGTCTGTGGCACAACAGCATCTGACTCTAGCGTACGAGGTCGTATCTGACTCACGACGATGCCGCATAAACACTAAGGCCTAGAGGATTATGTCGAATTATACCCTAGAGTCAGATACCTTATACGTTATTGTGTACCAACTTGCGCATGTATATAAGCTCCGGAGTCTCTTCAGCAGCACATAGCATACGTTTTACTAGTAGTTCCTGATGATATTTCTGCATAAGCACACAGATCCGCGCGAAGCATTAGGGACACGGAGATCTACACCGCAGCACTCGTTAGCTATGTTTCGGGCCCTAGAACCATGCCCGTTGTCCTGCTAAAAACGCCATCACGCCACCAAACCAAAGACAGAGCGCGAACAATTGATGAGCGCTAGTAAGCAACGAGTCACGTAGCCAAGATCTCGATCATGCGCTCATAAAACACGTCCTATTTGATGTGGTGGGGATGGGAGGCTCCCGGGAAAGGTCGTACGTCACATAAAGGTTTCTCTTCGTCTACTTGCTTCGCTGCTGTATTGTATTCCTCTCATTCCTCGAAGACGTAGTCCGTGAACCTCTTGTTCCCTCGGGATCTTTACCATTCTGTGTAGACAAGACATCACGGCCTTTAGAATCCGATGGCCAGGGGAGGAGGTCGGTCCTCCGCATCGACAATCTCCTAAACGAGTTTGATCTGAAACCTCTTTCTCGGTGACTGTTCTCTTAAATGGAGATTGCGCGCGGTGCTCACAAGTGGTCCTCAGGGTTTGACTAGCGGAAACAGTCAATCCAGTCAGATTAGACACTCGGCTTGTATACTGGTGAATCGCGCGCCGCTCAATCAAATTAGAGTCGCGTTGCTTTGCTACGACGTTGAGACCGGCTTACGCATGGGTACATGGGTTGCCCTTGTACGCTTGGTTCATACAGAACCACGAAGCGGGAAAGAATTCAGCATTCGTCATCGGAGCGGTCTGGGACCTTGCTACCCAAGCGTTGGAGTCCGTCCCTCACGTTTGGACCTTCCCATAGAAAAAAAACAAGCGAGGGATCTATCCGAGTCGGATCTAAGCCTACATACCTCCCAAATCCGTTCAAGGTCTTCCGTATAAACAAACCCCATATTATTATGTCTCTTGAGACCCGATACACTGGCAAGGGAACTCAGGGTACCCAGACAATCTGTCGCGGGTAAAATTTCCGGAAGTTTGCTGTTCGTATCCTGAGTAAGGCGTGAGCCTCCCGACCACCTGATCGCGAAGAGAAATCAACATCATCGCCAGTCGCCCAAAAGGGCGGTGGCATTTAATTCCGACAAAGCAACTGCGTAGAATGATACCAAATGCATACGCATGGGCGTTAAAAGATAGGGCATGCGCCGTTCCAATGGCTCACCTCAGGTTCTTTCATGCAGACAGTCAGGGCTCTCTTGGATACCAGTTCGGGGGAGATAGATGGCGTTTTGATCCAATAAGGCGCCCGCCGTGCGGATATCGCGAGCGTAGAAGCTCATGCTAACCGCGCTCACTCTTGTTGACGTCGCTGCTGGTACCGAACAAATCAGAATTCAATTGTGGGCCGAACCTCCGAGAGAACCGAGGAACCTGCATTTCCCAGGGGACGTGCGCGGGAACAAGGGGAGGATGCCGGCATGACTGGACTGGAACGGCGCGTCCCCGGGCCTCCTACTAAGGCAGGTAAACCCAGGTGAGTAGCGAGGCTTCGCCAGGGACTTGCCTCTGATTCCAACCAACCCATTCTTCACGTCCACCTCGTCCTACAAAAACGCCCTTCAGTGAGACCGTCGATCAACATGACAAACTACGAGTGGATTAGTTCCGGCGTCGAGGGTGTGACCCGCGAGTCCATCCCACGGGCCGTGAGTGGCGTCGACAACGAGTTGACCGGTACGCCCATGCGTCGTGTCGATGTTGTACCTTGTCGTTTACCATTACTTCCAGCAGACTTTTGGGCTCAAGGGGTTCTAGAAGGCGCTCACAGAGCCCCGTCCGCTCACCATCTCGACAGCCCTCCCATTCAACCAGTCCGCCCGCACCGTCACTCAGAAGCAGTAGGACGTGGAAAGCAAGTCACAAACCGCAAGCTCCCCAGAGTCATGAGTTCTCCTTACCCTCTCCCCACCTCACCTGCCTGGCGCCATTGGCCTCACGGCGGGCTCCCTTCTCTTCGGGCACTTCGTAAGCTCACCGCGCCTTCCTCACGGCCTTCCGACCGCTAACTAAACGTCTTTCAGGGCTGCTACCCAGCCAACGACCCTCCAGCGCCGGACATGAAAGACTTGTCCAGGATAAACCCTGCGTCATGGGCATCACGTCGTCAAGATCTCTTTGCGAAGGTTGCGCAAAGTGGATCCAGAAGGCGTGCGACCAATACGGCCAGTGGGGACCTGAATGCCAGGGACTATGCGAAGAACCTGACTTACGGAGGGTAGGTGACCTCTTCCATAACCTAAGACCAACGTGAACATCTCTGACACCGGGATTCTAGGAGATAGAAGAGTGGCGACGGAGCGTTGCCGTGAGCACCCAGTCGCCCTTGAGGGAGTCGTTGACTCTGCCACCGATTCAACCTCGTCCGATGACACCCGTAAGTTGCACGCTCTTCTTGTTCGTCGATGCTGTTGTTGATGACACCTGCATAGACGTACGATGCGCTCGCGAATTTTGCCCAAGGCTCGTTCGAAGACTCCCTGCTGTGGGGCAGCACCCCGTCTCCGGCCCTGCCCGCGGCGCCGGAGCCCAGCGACAAGAAAGACAGTGCGACGGAAGACAGCGGGACGGAAGACACATACGTCAACCAGTCGGACAGCGAGATTTCATCGATGCCACGCGCTCGTATTGATGTCCAAGATCTTCTCAACGACGAGCCTTTCGACCCATCCAAGTAGTGAGTTACACCGGTCGTTTCATGAATAGAGTTCGCTGACCTGTAGCTCTAGCATCCGCTCAGGAAAGCAATGAAGTTGTCTCGCCTCCAATATACCCGCCATGCAAATGGAACTGTTTTCCTTTGGTCGTGAGTTCGTCATCTTCGTTGTAAAGGGCACATAACTCACCCATACATCAAGGATGCTATGCTTGTCAGACTCAAAGACGCGTCGAGTAGAAGTCATCACCCATGCGTCCTCTCCCCTTTTCCTTGCCTTTCCTACCTCTCGAATGACTTGGACGTTGTACGAACTCGACAGGGCCGCCGTGCCACCCTGTACTTTCTGCTCGTTTTAATGAAGATCAAAGGGGACTTTGAGCGCCCTTGTTCGTTGCCTTCACTGACGGATTATGCCTCGGCATCACTAAGTCGCGACGCGCGGTGATCGTCTGTGATCGTCGACGACGACTGAATAAGATCGACGCGTTATAAGCCCCTTTCATCGGCTCATGGGGACTACCTACCGAATGCAGATTCAGGTTATGTTGGAGCAGAACTCTATTCGGTTTCAGCCCAGCCTTACTCCGAGAGATTCGGAATGTTGTTGTTCGAGGTCGACGCGAGTTCGACCTACTCAATGTAATGAGATTCTCGTCTACAGACAGACACAGCGTGCTCACTACTTTTAGATCGAGTGTCTGCGCAGGTGAATCAGACATATCAGCTTCCTCTCGCGGTGCTCTTGCTAACGGCCTCGTCTCGCCCATGGTGCTTGCTCGGCTGACTACGAACGAGGGCTAGCAGCGATGACGGCGGCTTCTGGGGGGATGTCTTGCTATGACTTCGCCTCGCCGGGATTTCACTGCCGTCCGACTCTCCAAACGCCAACGCCACCCTCCCCTGCAACAGCGACCACCTCCCCCCTCCAATCCACGCTCAGCACCTTATCGCCCGCCTCCCACATGCGCATCGACGCAAGAGCCACGCGCGTACTGCGCACATCCCAAAGCCTGACGACACCATCGTACGCGCCAGATATCAGTTGATTCTCGTTTCCTCCTCCTCCGTTGTCCGGGTTTCCTGGATGCGATGCGGCAGCGAGAGGAAGGGCGAGACATGATGGTGTGGCTGGGTGGGGCAGCGACAGTAGAGGTGCGGAGGCAGCGGAACGAAGGTCAAACAGGCTGACGTTGCGATCTGTAGATGCTGCGAAAGCGTTGTTCGTGCTGTGCATAGCGAGAGCCAGGAATGGCTTTTCTGGTGCCGTCTGAAATTGGCCACTGGTCAATATATGCACTCGACACTTACAAGACGGAAGGAAACCCACGATTGTATGCGTACACAGCCCATTCTCGACATCCCATGTCCTCACCGTTGCGTCAAATCCAACTGACGCCGCTTTCTCGTTTGATCCAGGCAGGAATGCAGCCGCCGAAACACGGTTCGTGTGCGACTTGAGCACCGCCGTCGGGACCTTGCGTACGACCTTCTCCTCTTCACCAGACTTGGCGAGCTTGCGGCGTTTCTTGCGCTCTCCATCCGGCGCATCGTCCGGGACCTCATCTGATGGGGGTATGCGCGTGTCCCACACGCCGATCAGTGTGTCCCAGGACGAGGTCAGGACGGTAGAGCCATCCTGCGAAACGGTGACATGGGATACGGGCGCTGTGTGAAGATGGAGAGAGGCGAGGGTTTTGGTTGTGGTAGGTTTTGGAGAGTTCGGGGAGAGAGAAAGGGTAGAGAGACGGGCGGTGAGATCGTGCGAAGACGTCAAAATCGTGTAAGTCTGCTCTTCGTCACTCGATGTTGATTGCAAAGGGACGACGTGGAGAGAAGTGATAGGGGCAGGATGTATGCGCGCGGTATGTTTCGCAGTCTGGAAGTGGGCGTAGTCGAATACGCGGATGTGGCCGTCATACGAGGCCGTGGCGAAGTGTCTGGTTATGTTATCACGTTATTCACATCCTGTTTCTCCACAGTCAGACGGAGACGTACCCTGGTACAGCACACGTTACTCCAGCCTCCCAGTCCTCCGACTTCCTCTCCGCAGCCTTGGTAGGCGGAAGCACACTCTCGACATACTCCACCTCGAGCGTCTCTTCTGGACCCACGCCCCTTTCTACCATCCATTCTTGCAGCGTCCCCCGCAGGATCTCCCCTTGAACGAGGAAATCGAATGGTACGGGCGAAGGAAGAGACAACGCCCGATTGACGAGTTGAGAGAGGTGATAACGCCGCCAGGCGAGCGGGACCATAAACTTTTGCGAGGGCAGAACATACTGCGTTTTGGTAGTGAAGATGACAGGATGTGTCGGCCCCGCAGGCGGCGCTGTTGATGTAGACGCCATTGTCGAATGGAGTGACCGGAAGGAGAGGAAATGTCGAATGGCCTAAAAGCTGAATGGGGCCGAAAAGTTTTGATCAGAGATGCAAGGCAGAGCATTAGTTGTGGGTCCATAGAGTGGCATGCATCTGATTACGGCATGGACCCGTGGCGCAGTGGTAGCGCGTGTGATTCCAGCCTGGGAATTCCACAAGGTCATCCGTTCAATCCGGGTCGGGTTCAATTCCTTTCTCCTCTTTTTGCTTTCCTCGCTGATGAACTGCTTTGTGTGTCAATTCCAACGGATGCTAGCGACCTTTGCGGCTGAATGAGTTGCTGATGATCTGACCAGTGGTCCGTGTGCAGTGCAACACACGAACGGCGATACCTGTAGAGATCCCGGGATCTTCCGGGACAGCGCGTCTCCGGATTGCGCGCAAGATGTAAACGTCCGCCGCGATACCCGTACGTCCCTCATCGCGCTCATCACATTGACATCCAGCCACCTGCCCTTCCTCTCTGCATCATATCGGGAGTATCAAGACGAGCTTTGAGTAGCCTTGGCCGCTACGGACGGCATCGTGCTACTTATCTTATCAAACCCTCGGTGCTTCAAAGCCAAGATCACCCTCGTTCGTACCAATCCGATTAAGTCACGGCGCGCCCAAGTTGTGCTGCTACAAGGTTTGTTCCAATCTTAGACCTATAAGAAGAAAGTACGCCTAATCTCGCGCAAGTTCTTAGAACATGTTCGCTTCCAATCGAGACCAAGTTGATACAGACAGAAGCAGTTCCATTCAAACGTAAGTGCAGGTAACAGGGCTATTGAATGATCCGGTATAGAGAAGAGATAGCAAGGAACGTCGGTATTGTGGGTGAGCAAGAGACAAAGACGAGGAAGAAAGGGGAGAACAGAAATGAGTGTGGGGATGGGCTCAAACAAGGCCGAACGGTGAAGGAATATTAATGAAGTGGTAAGTCATGGGGTATACGGATGCTTGAGCACCTTGTTCGATGCTCTTCAGCGCGTCTCTGTGATGGTCTCCGTGGAGACCATGATTCTGAACTCAAATTGACGCGGGGAGGCAGAACCGTTTTCCTCTTCGCGTGTACTCGTTTCTGTTTGGCTAAACGGCGGTCAGAAACGAGTACCCTCGGCGATGAATACGATGAAAAGGCACTAACAACCATCTCGCTGTAGTCTCTGAAGGAGACTCGATTTTGACATCGTAGCCGTCAGAAACGCCACGTTGGCCAATTTCCTCTTGAAGCAAAAGAAGAAACAGTGTATCCTGCAAAAACATGTGCGGTCGGTGAGCTGTCAAGGTGAAAACAACGTTCAGAGCACCCTCACCTTGTCAATCGAGCTATTAGGTGCGTCCACCACGCTGCTGTGTGCAGGAGACGACGGGGAGTCGGTGTTCCTAGACTGCAGAAAGTCAATGCGTGAGGCGAAGAGGGACCACCTAGTAGAGAAGAAGTCATACCGGGAGGCTCATTTTGTTGGGTAGTACTGGAATGGAGTCGGTGGCGGGAGATGGGTTACTATTGTGAACGCAGAGGGCAGGTTCTTATGCGTTCGCGGGTGACAGTCCTTTCCATTCTAGACCCCGACCCAGCCTATGGGCGCGTATTTTGGGCCCCCATTTTCTCCGCTTTAGCTCGGCTCAGCGAGCTGCACTCGTTCCACTACCTTCTTTCTCGAAGATGCTCTGACATCCGAGTACCTCAATTAAGTCAATTCCAAGTCACGCATATGGGAGTCTGCCACGGCTCTTACCCTTTCATGGGTAGGCCAATGTTTCCTTAATGTGCATTAAAGCATGTCATCCCGCCTCGTGCCTAAATCACTTCCCTATAATGATAGTTGATCTTCTTTGGAACTCGATTCTCGACACGGAAAGCCGATGAGATCGACTTGAGGACTTTCGAGCGTGTATAACGTCCCGAATGCGGGTATATTTCCAGGTAAAGAGATTGGCCAGCTAGGGACGCTTCGTAAACTCGCACCGCAGGAGGCTTAGACCATACCTCCCCTCGTATACGCTGCCAACAGTTTACGTCACACTGGCCATGCCTGTGACTCCGGGGAAGCCTCTTGGACCCGCGAGTGCCACTCTCGCGGCCTGACCTCGATCGACTCATGGAGACTTTTCTGATAAGACCCTCTATCATGGATGCATGCCAATGCACCGGAACGGAATACTGTCAGTGCTACAGCAAGTTGGTAAAACGGCTAGCGGAGTATCAAATTGCGTCCCTTTTGTCTCCGCTGATATCATGCATGGCCCATTTTCAGGGAAGCTGTCAAAGGACGGCGGCCCCTTCACGGAACTATTTCGCCGATGATACGAGCTCCAGACCGTATGTCGGCAGTATCTCGCCACATGTTACGATTTGTATGTCGCCAATCATCCGGAGAGCTTTAACGTCAATTTGTCCTTGTCCTATTATGGAACCTGAGAAGGTACGAGGACCAGCCTCGCACCTTTATTGGAGCACGAGAAGAGTATCCAATCCCAGCAATTGCTGCATTTACTAATCTGGGCGGTCTATTCCTCATCTTATTCCCGTTCTGATCTCGCTGACACATCTGTGGATGTTTGTGGAAACAGACTGTTGTCTCTCCCGCTTACGCCTCGCCAGTGCCGCGCGGCTCGCTTGTATCGTTTCCCGTGTCACTGAATCTGATCTCGATCTCCGATCTCCGAGAATTAAGCCAGCAGGAATGTATAGGTAGCTATGTCCTCGGACGGATGCTGTCGCGCTTTTGTCCTCCTACTCGTCGATATGCTGGTGGTATAGAATTGAGGACTTGATTTCGCCTCGACTCTCGCTCAAACCTCCTTCACTCTTTTTCTTTTACCATGTCCACTACTATCGCTCATTTCACAAGTTTCCAGCGCAAATGGCTCCTTTATAAGGACCCTTGTACGCGCAAAGTTAGATTGAACTCTCTGGAGTGCGGTGGATGCGGGGACATAATTATCTGCGGTAACGAGTACGACCTGACGAGATGGCTCAAGCATCGAAGCTCATGCACTGGAGTGGAAATACTCGAGGTGAGAGTCGCGTCGTCGCACTGGCTTAGACCTCTTACTGACGCTTGTACAAAAGGAGACACAGTACTGGGATCATCCCTACTGTAAGTCGTACAGTGGCAGCTTCACTTCCTTGCCCACTCCACCCTCGGACCCTAACTCCCTACCAAGACGATGGCCTTTCTTCGTGAGGTAAGTGCGAGTTCGTACATCCAACGAGTCCGTCTAATGTGTTCATAGACTGGCGATATCTCTGCCCGTGCTTTTCAAATGCCGTCCTTCGGGCCTATCTCACTAGGACCAAGAAGATCTGAGGACGTACTCTCTTCTATTGTCGAAGCTCATGTCTACGTACTTCTGCACGATAATTCGTAGCTTCTCCCGTTAGCATCATTTTGACTCCGATAGGTGTCCTCCCTCACTCGTTATACTCGAATACTCTCTCTATATACCTCTTCACACTCACAGACATTGGAATTTAACATTGTTCTTCGGATGCACATCTTTCTACCGCAGAATATGCCAACTACATAGATTATCATGATACCGGACTTTAAGCTGGCTGCCACTGTTATTCAACGGTACGGAACCGTCACTATGGCTCAGCGCTCAGCACCCAGGTGGGCTGTGAGCCATGGGAACTCGCTCCTTGTTCGCTTTAGGGACTTGTCGGTCCCTCCGCCGTTCCCGGAGTATCGAGCATAACACATTTTAGGATAACTAGCGACAAATATGAGCAAATAAACCAAGGTAAACAGCAAATTAGACGCGAAAAGGGCCCAGTAATGCTCCCACCTGCTACGCCTGTAACCGGACCTTGTTTCCGAAGAAAACCCTTACATGAAAAACACCAATTCCCATGCCATCAGCATCGGTGCATTGCCGTGCGTGTGATTCGAACGCCTTGAGTATCGGAGAGTTGTTGGCGCTTTCCAAAAACGACAATCATGGTAAACAACAAGAACAAAGCGAGAGCGCCGAGTGCCACCGCATCACGATTGGAGACAAGGGCCCAAGCCCACACTATACAATGAGACCAAAATGGGAAACGGGGATATGTCTGCTTTCGCTGCCGTGACGTTTACAGACCTGGCCGTCGCCCTTCTGAGGTAGGGACGAAAGCACCCTTTCAGCTCAGCTAAGCGACGGGACCTTTTTAAACCACCTGTGTCCCTAAATTCAACCTCCAGTGCTCAGCATTTATCCCTCCTCCTCTTCATCTCGCACGTTCACCGGTTTCCCTCCCGGAATTCACGGCCTGCTATCCTCTACGATGCCACCCACCTTACCCTCTGCCTCATCCCTATCCACTGCCGGTGGCATCACGCTCACGCACCACGGCTGCTGGCGAAGCGCTAGCGACTTTATCCCTTCGACGTCGCCTAGTTATCTAGACGATCTCATTGCTCTCCTCGACGAGCAGGGCGTTCTTCCTTCTCTCACATCGCGTCTACTCCATCGCGAGAGAGAACTGTTATACCAGCACCACCCGCATCTCTTCACAGCTCCACCCAACGCGTACACCTATCCATCTCCCCCTCCTTCATCATCGTCATCGCCATCGGTGGCGTCGTTTTCCTCGCTGCCATCACCATCCTCAGTGTCCTCGGATTTCTCGCGTCACCCGTCCCCTGTCTCCTATTCTGGGTCGTACCCAGTATCATCAGCTCGTGACTACCCGTCGCCGTCTTCATCGCCGCCATCTCAACCTGGACGCCTCATCCTTCCTGTGCCTAGTAATCTCCCCTCTCCTCCATCACCGCCTCCTTCACGCCGCAAGCGCAGAACCTCATCGTCTTCCACGTCTAGGTACCACCCGTATGGTGACCACTCATCGGTTCAGCCGATACTGCGACCGGCATCGTTTGACGAGCCGCCGTCGCCGCTGCCTTCATCGTCATCGACCTATTCCTCACCGTTATCATCGTGTTCCTCGCTGCCTCTGCCACCGCCAGACAAGCGCCGAATCTCCCCTCCTATGAAGCTCGTTTCATACAGCGCAACCAACTTCCTGCAGGTCAAGAATCGGGCAGCTCGGGACCGCAAGTTTCGTAATGCAGCTCAGCGCTATGCCCAGCTGAAAGCCGACGAGTGCGTCTACTACTTCGACCACGTGGAGGCCGTCTGCGCGGGCTGTATGGTCCCCATCAAGCTCTGCGGCAAGGGACGGTACTATGACACCAACTGGAAGCGTCACAAGAAAAAGTGCCTGTATATTGAGGATGACAAAGTACGCAGCCTTTTCCGTTACCCAGCCTCTCGCGTCAGTGTCTGACGTTTTGTTCTAGCTTATCCGTATCACAACCTCGTCAACGGCCGACTCGCAAGTCAGAAACGCTGCTGTCAACGTTACCCAGTATCCGACACCACTATAGTCGTGTTATAGACACTCTCATCTTGTACGGTAAGCACCCACTGTTTCCCTCGTGAAATTGTTTCTGATCGTTGTGATTCGTCCAGGTATTATCATGTTTTGGATTTATCAGAAACCTCGCCGTCGACAACTTGTACTTTTCTTGTTATTTTTCCTGATAATTATCTATACTATTGTGCGCGTTTGCTTGTATTTGGCAACTGTGCGTCTATTCTCGCACCTGTGCCCCTTTTCCGTCTTCCGTTTCTTGCCAGCTACAGACTACAGTACCTTCCTGTGTGTAGACATTGTAAAGCTCGAGGGGAATAAACTTGCCGCCCAGTATCAACGATGGGGGTGATGGCGCATGGAGTTGAGTGGAATATCTAACTGGCACGAACACGAGCACTTGCCCGTAATGACAAGTGGCCGCGCGTCGGCGGGCGACGATCTCTGGCCTGGGAATCTTAATCGGCGCCACTGGCGGATCAAATGTGACAACCGGATCAGAGACTTCGGAGCCCCAGAATCTACGATCCGCTTCCATATATGGCTATTTCCCATCGGAACCTTCAGGCAAAGGCACCGAACCCCGAGACCAAGAAGCCGCCGTACCGGACCGCCGGAGCAGAGGACGTAATCCTGTCATGAAGTGCCCGACAACCTCGTGCCTCGACAACAGGGCGAGACATAGCCCGGTGACCGTTCCGTATACTTAGCACCTGTCGACTACGTGAGAGGGTCGTATACGGCCCGGTAAATTTGGGATGGAATCCCCTTAGTTCCTGTGGCCGCCCAATATGGATTACATCTTTCGAGTAAAATAGCCCCTAACTACGCGACGCGACGCTTTTGAGTGTCCCCAGAGCCTGAGTGACTTGCATTCGACGTCTTTCTAAGCTTATCTCTTCCTCTCATTGCTGGAAAACGAGTCCCAATGGAGTCTCTGGCGACTAAACGGGCAAAACGCTTTACTTGGGATGACAAGCGCTTCCAGGAGGAGATCCGAACCAAACTCGAGCATATCTATAACTTACAAGCTGATGACCTTCTCGGCTTTGCGCGAGAACGTCTTGGTTCTCGACTCGAGTCTCTAGATGGATACCTGAAAGAACTCGACTCCAAGCAGCTCCAGGATGCTCTTCGTGCCTCTCTGCTGCTATTCACTGTATCTAGGGAGCAGATGGTCCCTCGCGAGATGCAGCTGGACTGTCTTCACTCTATGGCTGCTCGTAAAAACTCGATGGTGAATGCATCTACGGGGTCTGGTAAAACTATTGCGATGCTATTACCTATTCTCTTGGAGCCGGAAGGTATATCTCTGGTCATATCTCCGCTGAAACAGCTGCAGACCAATCAGGTGAGCTTGTCTTCGCAAAATTCGTGTTAGATCCACAGTGGATATCTCTTCAGGTGACCGAATTCGCATTCTTTGGTATAGCCACCGCGGCCATAAACTCTGATACACCCCAGGAGCGTCATGCCGAGGAGTTCTGGGCTGTAAGAACGATTTTCCGCCTCATATAAGCGATTTACAGGCGCATATACTCACATCTTTTACAGAGGGTTCGACAAGGCGACTTTCCGATCATTATAGTCTCCCCCGAATCGTTTGGACCATTTGAAGGTGGAAGACAGATGCCTCGTTTTGCCTCTATGCTCTCGGACAACTACCTGCGCTACGGCTCTCGCATATCTCGTGTTTTCGTTGATGAGGCTCACTTCATCTACACCTCCGGCGTTCTTCTCCATGGTGCTCAGCCTTCTCGAAGGGCTTATGGTAAACTAGGTGATGCCATTCGTCTTCGATTACCCAAGAATACACCAGTGCAAGCACTCTCGGGCACCCTTCCTCAGCATATCAAGTGGGTAATCCAGGCGACTCTTCACTTTGGACCTGTTCATACTTGGGACTTCATCAAATACACGTCGAACCGTTCTAACATCACATACGTTTTCTGGGAGGTAATGGGCAGTTTGAACACGTTTGAGAACCTCAATTTCATTTTCCCTCTCGCTCATGGCGCAAAAATCCTCATCTACTTTGACGACATCAATCAGGTGGCAGCTGCGACTACATATCTGCAAAGTTTTCTCTCGCAGGAAGACCGCATTCGAGGAGTGGTCAGAGAGTATCACTCGGAGATGTCTGACGAGTATAGGCGACGTGTCTATCAAGAGTTCTCTTGCCCGGATGGTAATACCAGGGTGCTTTTAACAATGTCTGCTTGCGCAGTAGTGAGTATGCTTTTGCATCTGTTTTCGGTTTCTCAATTGTTCTTTGCAGGGCGTAGATATCTCAAACGTTACCATAGTCATCCAGTGGGGTGTCTGCTGCAATATCCCCGACTGGCGTCAGCGAGGCGGTCGAGTTGCTCGATCTCCTGGCATTCAAGGCCTGTACATAACTTTTGTCGAGTCATGGGTCAAGGGAAAAGTCCCTCCAGACGAGATTGATGGTGACCCAGACACACCACTCGTATCCCCACTCCCCGACAAGGCCGCGTCTAAGCACCAAAGGGTTGGCAGCGCCATGATCAAGCTTGTGAAGAATACAAGCCTCTGTGTCCGCGATTTCTTGGCGGCTTACTTTGATGACACAACCCTCGAAAGTACGTACTATCTATTCATTTGTATTTTAGCTGATTTGAGCACTAGGAACGCTCTGCACCAACATGTGGTGCTGCGATCGTCATCCAGCAAATCCTATCGATTATTCGAGATGGTTTACAGGCAGTCGACTCACTGTCCCTCCACCAGCAGCTCGCCGTGTCAATCCCAGTGACCGAAGGGATCCTAAACGCCCAGAAGGCGAAAGGAAGCATGTATATAGAGCACTCAGGGACTGGAGGGCCTCAACATGGAAAGCTCACCCTGACCGCTGCATGATAGCCCCAGACGAACTTCTAGATGACGATGGCATCAAGAAGTTGTCTACCATTCATTCTACACTTGTACATGCTCAGTCCGTCACAGATGCATTGGGAGAAACGGAGGAATGGCGATTGAGATGGGGTCAGGAGGTAGCCGAAGTTATTTATTCAGTACAACTTTAGTTGCATGTAATAGCAACCAATCATTTATTTACAAGCCATTCAAGTGTCATCGCTAGATATAACATCGTCTGAATCGCTAGTAAATGTGATACTCATTGGTGGTAGCTCGTCTACATCCTCCGTCCACTCTTTTCCCTGTTGAAGCAATTCAAGACGCTTGTTGAAGGCGGGGATGCTCTGCGACCTCAACCGTGCACGCCCATCATTGAGCAAGTCAACAGTAGGTTTGACACCATGAGTGTTTTTTCGGAGTGAATCAGCGGTAAGTAGGTCGTGCTCTTTCACCTTGTCCGCAACCTTGAAAACAAGAGCACGAGTGGACGGTGTTGTGTGAGTTTGTGACTGATATGAGAGTCCGAATGCACTTGATATCTTGCGCTTTGCCGCTTCAGCATGCATTATGCAGGCTGCACCGTCTCCGAGGCGATCCCAGTCACCCAGAACACCTTTAGCAAGGAAAAGTGTCTAATATAACATTACTTGCCTGTTTTTTGAGGTTTAACAGAACTTACGTACCTTGAGAGCGTCAACTCCATGCTCTGCATTCAAATCTGGGGCCATGCAGAACCCTGGACCACGGCCCGAGGGACAAATAATACTGTTGCGTCTCACAATTGCACTAAAACCTCATTTAGCATTGTTAACCAGATAAATATGCACACTTACGCAAACTCGGGTGTCCAGGCATGCTTGAAGTTGTGTATCATATGGAGTATCTCACTCGAATAGTTGTTACCCCCTGCACCCCGGAACATGCATGCAAGTGAGGGGAACATGTTCTCCACTCGACCATAGTCACCATCCGAAATTGCAGACACAAGTGTGAATACATGGAGAAGGTCGCGGAAGAGGAGACCAACATTGCGATTGACAACATCCTCGTCGGACTCCGCAGCTGGCACAGTGCTTGCAAATGAGTTGTGCAGCTGATCTGCGAGTTCTTTCATAATCTCTGCAGTAGGGTTAGATTTAGCGAAAGCAGTGACACTAGAGTATCCGTTTCGTGCGAGAATCTTCCGCCAGCTATCAATCAAAAGAGCATCCAAGGTCTGCCGAAGAGCCATCAAAAGACTATGGTAGTCCGGGTGCGGATTGGCAAGTCGAGACTTCTCTAGGAGCGCATAGAACCAGCTAAGGCTACCTGTTGTTGCCACAGTTGCTTGATGCTTGACATGCACCGCCCAGATTAAGTTGAGGACTAGATGGAAGAGAGCAAGCGCTACCTGAAAGACTTCCCGGCGCTCCCAAGAGTTTATGTCCCTACGGCGAACAAACTGGACAGCTCGTATTCGTTGGTTGGTTAGGACATCGTTTATCGTCAAGATGGCAAGCCTGACAAGCTGAGACGGTGTCATCCCAAACTCGAGTCGGTACAGCTCATCTAGATATTTGCTGTTCCCTGCGCGCGTTGCCTCCTCGATGGTGCTTGCTCTAGTAGCATAAAACGCCGTTTTGAGACCATGAGGATACTCGAGAACAACAGGGCGCTTCAGCTGATCGTTGTTTTTGAGCTCATCAGCAAACATGTCAGGGAAAAGGCGAAATAATGCCTCAATGATTGTTGCCTGTAGATCAGCCTTGAGTATTGATGTCTGTGCAGCCGTGAGCTGTACGTCATGCTTGTAGTCGAGGGAAGGCGCCATCATAAAGCGTTTAATGAGTCCAGAAGCGTCTAAGTGAGCTGGATTAATTGGAGTGGCAGGATCATCTCCTCGAAGCTCATAGATAAGCCCAAACGTCCCAGACTGGACCTTGTATGGCGTATCAAGCAAGCCGCGCTGCTCGATAAACGTGGATAAGGAGATATTGATGTTATCGTAGCCCAGCATGTGAGGACCCAGAGCAACAAGAGCAGCGAGACGAACACAGTGAGCAGCAAGGGAGTTGACCATAGCTGAGATTGCTGTGTACGAGATACAGAGTCGAGCAGCAGCCATCATCTCTATAGTCTTTCTTGAAGCCCCGGAGCTCCACAGCGCAAGACCGTTGACAACAGCAAATTTGAGACACTTGTTCGACTGCTGGCGAGCAAGCTGAGCAAGCATAATAGGAACAAGCTGTCAATGAACTCAGTTTACAGGTATACACAAATATTCCTCAAAAAACACACCGTGCGCGAGTTCTTCATCGTGTTCTTGGCAGACTTGAGACCAGTACCAGCGACGTCAAGGATTTCAGACAGGATTGGAGCCATAGGTACGAGAGGCTCAAGGATAGATTCGCGAGACCAAGCATCCAAGAAATCTGGTGTCACCTGCTTGACGCTATCCATGAGGAGAAAATCATGTACCTTCTTCATTTCTGAAACAATGCACGTCTTTGTTACTCTGATAGCAACCTGAGACTCGATAAGCCAGGTTGACAGCTTGTCAAATCCCCGAGAGTCCGAGACCAACGCATCCAGAAAGCAACCAAGAACCTTAGATTTATCAGCAAACCAGCGATTCGTATACCCAAAGCCCTCGGTGTTACTGCCTGAGACAAGTCTAGTGACAAAATCTAGTGGAGAAGAATCAGAACGTGATCGGAATAGCTGAAGTATGTGCTGGTCTTGCTGGAAATGAGAAAGCTTCCTATAGTCATCAAGTGAAACGGGGTAGTGAATCGCCTCAGAGTCCTCATTACATATGGTGCTCAGAGATGTTGAGACTAGAGTTTGAGATGAAGCATGTGTGCCAATAGAAGAGTCCTGCTGTGTTTGATCCAAGCCAAACTCTGCAGGTAGAGGAGACAGTGACCGCCAAGCCAGTTGAGATGGAGGAGCGTTAGGGATAGAACAAGGAAACGCAACAGAAGACGAGTTCGAGGTGTTCCTTGGGTGCTCATTGCCAGGTACAAAGCTAGGTGAGAATGGCATGGTGAAGGTGAACGCTGTCTGATCTTGCGTGGTCGGCGAGTTCTGAGGGAAACCTGTGAATTCAAGCGTATTCAACTCATCTGTTGCGTTGATGGAAGCCCCAGAGACCGTGTCGTTAGCTGCCAACGAAGATGCACCTTCTGGATGAGGAGGTTGCGACAAGTCCACCCGGACCCCGTTGTATTGACCTTTTGTACGTCGTTTCTTTGTGGGATGCGGATCGTAGCTCATGAAGTCCATGATAGTGGATGTTAGATGATATATTTGAGGTTTTAGAAGAATCGGACGGTGGTGTGTCGAGATATCAGGGATGCAGCTATGCTATGTACGGTGAAGCAGGACTTTGCTCGAGACGCGTCGCGTCTCAGGGGCTAGTTCTAGCCAATCGGATTACATTCACATCGGCGCTACTACAAATGCTCTATCTACATTGGGAAGCCTCGGGAACTAAGGGAATTCAAACCCAGATTTACAGGACTAGGCGAGACAATGGTAAGGTTGAAATGGGTGTTCCCGATTTGTAATGCTCCGCCGACCTCCCACCATTAAGAAGCGGCGATACAGGCCGATGGCCAATGGGAACGAGTGCAGGGTCGCTGAGAAGAAATGCAACTGTCAAGTGCGATGGAGTGGATCGTGGTGCGCTCCCAAAATTAACAACATCGACCCTGTTGGTGTACTATCTGACCATATCAAGCCCACTGCGTGCATTCGCGACGGGCGAGACCGCAGTATCGGAGCTTCAGCGCTTCAATACTGATTGGGAAAACCTGCGCGTGAGAAGACCGTTGGGAAACGTGCGGACGTCCATTGAATGGCGCCAACGCAAGAGAACGTTAGAGGTTGTTGAGATGAGCGCTCCAGTCCTGTGTAATCCCTTGTTCATCGGCACAATCCGCTGACACCCAATGCCGACTCACGCGAAAAGCCCGTTGCGTGTAAACACGGAAGTAATGGCCTTACCGTAAGAAGCTCTGATTTTGAGAATCTCCAGGGCGTTCATCGGGAGTATTGTAAAAAGGATCACAGTAGCAGCCGTCAGCGTTCCCTTCGCCGCGTTGAAAGGCACTGGATCAGTTTTTCCTTATGCGTCAACAATCGCGTCGCCATACTCACTCCAGATGAACGCGCAAAAGTAGTTTTTGAAAGAAGTACTAATGCTATGAATGAGGAGTAACTCGGAGGTTTGATGCTTCTGTCGAACCGTCAAACACCTATACCGTCCGCTGGTTGATATCAACGTTCTCCGCCATGAGGGCGTGAGCTAACGTTTGTTAAAGGCAGACTTTTTCAGGGACACCTGTTACTGTAGACATCAAAGTATGTCATAAGGTGAAGGATATAAAGGCGTAAACGTGAAACACTTGTCTCGTTAACCTTCCAGTATCGTCCACCACAGCACCCTCAACGCAGCACAGCACCCTCAAAGCAGCGCCACTATGGATCCTATTATCACCCGCTAACTCGTCGTCCGCCGTTCCAGCCGAATGGTCGCAGTAAGTCGCCTTTCTCCTCGCCAGTCTCCCCCAGTTCGTTATCAATGTTCCGCCGACAGAATTACGACTCCGGGGCCCCGTTCAGAGGTTGTATCCTCCTGACCTTGTTTGAGAATGAGCGTACCAACCACAACTAGTACGTTCCGCCGTCGTGCCAGCCTCTGCTGTTATTGATTGCGTAGTATCAACCAACAAACACCAGAGACAGATCTGACGGCGGTAATGATGACTTCGCTTGATACAGGCGTCGGCATCGTAGTCCTCATTAGAGAGGATGTCGATGGACTCGGGAGGTTACGAAGTCGCACATACACACTTGAAGTCTACTCTTGAGGAAGTTCGCGCTATATGTCAGCGGTCAGATAAATATAGTGGATATAGATACTTGTTCTGGTTGCCATTCTCCATACAGAGATTGCGCGAGTGGTACAACTTTTTTCGCTCGAAAGCATGGCATAAGACAGCTAGATAGGGACACGTCAGCGCGTCTTAGGTGGAAGGGGTGCCGACTATAGTTTCCTCCCCAAGTCCGGCTCTTGGATTCAGAGCGGCAGAGGCTGTCGGCTGAAAACATATAAGAACATACTCTCCGCACGTTTGACTGTGAAGAAACTTCTCGCTCGCCCTCTCCGCACTCTCTCATATAATAAAGAGGCGCCCATGAGCCACAACTTTTGCTGAAGGGCGTTTCAGGAAAGAAGTACCAAACGTCAGGCAGCCCTGAATGTTTCGGAGCCTTCTCACCGCTGACACATGCATATCGAACGGCACTGTCGGAACGGTGAGCACCCGTACGAATTCTTATGCAGCTGTCAGACTCATCTCTACCACCCATTGCAGCTGAAGGTGCTTGTAAAGAAGTCCTCGATGAACTCGGACAAACGAAACAATCGTGCGAGGATCTACCGCATAGTCAGTGATCAGTCAGCTCACAGATGATTGATGAAGGCGATAGTGCAGCATACGAGGACGTTGTATCTCTGATATTCGCGTAGATTGATCTTTGATGACATATAGTTATCGCTAAAGGAAAATCGCGTGCGGTTTAGCTGACATACTGAGATCCTCTGAGATCGGACCGATCCGATGACGTTGACAATAGATGAACTGGTGTTGGATGGGTGCCCGGCAATGGGACGTTTTGACGTTACAGAGTGGATGGTTATCTAGATGTAGAGTGTGGGATGCTATCAACATCGCTTGTATGTGACGAAAGGCGATGGCATAGTAGATCACGGCAAGCTCGAGTACTGGAGTTGCCACTCGCAAGCCAATCGACAGGATTGATATCCTACGCAAATTGCCGTCGGAGACAGCCGAGAGGAATGTGATTAACTTCTGCAACCTCATCAGTGCGGTCAGCGGTACTCACTTCTTGCTTACGCCATGAATACGAGATCCTGAAGATTGGGGCGAGCGTCTGTTCCTTCCCTTGTCCGACTATTGAAAGCTGAGTGTAAACTCGTGACGATCAACAAGACATCGATGAGTGCGGATGCGTGCCCGCATTTAGAAGCTCAAACACGGTGTGGGCTCCAATGTTCGCAGAAAGTGCCACTCCGTTTAGCTGCAGCTTCTCTCCTCCTACACCTTTCTTCATTCCCGGCGATGTTTCAACTTGGATCATGTCTTAACGGCAGAAACCACTCAATCGACGGACAGGAATGCCTTCCGAAGCCTCAAGGTGAGGCAAAAGTGGACGTAAAAACAGTAGGTCTCATTTGATTGTGACGCCACTCGCGTGCTGCCTGTGTCCGTTTAGGCCGACAAAGACAGAGAGACGATTAGAAACTTATTTGAAAGAGCATGGCGCTTCGGTCCAATTAGTGATGGCATAAAGGTCCAGTTCATTACCCCTGGAGAACCGTGAGTTTGGGATTTGACCAGACAATAGGCTGCCGAGGCCAGCTTAGTCCATGCTGACGCCACCACCAGGTTTCTTGAGCACGATTACCCTACCATTGAGGTTTGCAAGACCATTGTTGAGCAAGTGACTTATACCACGGTCCCGCAGGTGCGACCAGCTCTGCATCATCGCTGACAATGCTTACGCTGTAGCCTGATGATCCATAAGTGGCCTGCGTTCGACATAGTCGAAACGAATTGATCCCTACCTGGAGGGCGTACCGGTCTTTATATGATCTTTCTTCCTAGGCACTCCTTCACCTTGACCAAGTGACACGGGAGATAGGCGATATTCGGCGGGGATTCTGTGAAGCAAGTTAAATCAAAACTCCCTGTTTGAAGAGCGGTGATGTGTGTGTCTGGGACGATACATCATAGCGTTCTACCAACGCTCGTTAGACGCCCAGAGAATGAGCAGTAGAGGACGTCCACATCCGAATTGTTATAATCTCATCGAACTAGTATTTCATAGTGTGCTACAGAAAGAATCAACGAGTTCCGATCGGATGGTAACAGAAGAGTGCCCATACCGAGTCAATCAAGGCGTTATGCAGTGACTGCCGAGGAAAGTCAAGGCTTACGCGTCGCTCTACCTTTGTTCCAAATGTAGCAAAACGATACATGAGTCTCCACCGCCATTCGAGAACGTCTAGGATGTATGCGAACTGGTTAGGTGCACTGAAATGAATGAAAAACTAGCTGGGCGCTGTCTCAGGTGTCTGGCTCCTTGATGGTCTGAGGGACGCCCGAGTTACCTAAACAGTGCTGAGAGCAAAGTCGTGAATTAGGTAGCATTGGAGGATAACATGACTCGACTATATTGACACTGTCATATATACAATTAGTACTGGGGTTACAAGTGCGAACATATGGGACGAGATGAACCAAGGCGGCATAGCATCAAGGCAAGAGGGATCAAGGGACAACATCTCCGATGCCATCGAGAAAAATGTGTTTGAAAAAGAGGAGAGTCAGTGACGGCTACAGCGAGAATTGAAGAGACCTTGGTTAAGAGCGTCAATCCTCTTCATCATCTTCCCCGCCCTCTTCGTCCGAGTCCGGCTGAATGGTGATCATATCATTGAGACTAGTGGAAACGCGTCAGAAAATCCCCGTGACAAGATGATCAAGACAATGATCACCATCTCACAAAGGGCATGAGCACTTCGGCAATGCGCCTGAGCTCGTCAATAAAGTCGGGTGAGGTCACAACCTTGTCGGAGAATCTATCAGCGAAGGGTATCAGCAACAAAACGCAACGCGATAAGGAGAAAATAAGAAACCTGGTCGAAACGATGAAGGACCTGCACCGAAGCAAATCGATATCCCTGCAGGCGTAGTCAGCACATTGCGCTGCGAAAGAAGAGAGGCTGGCGAAACGTACTTATGTCCCTTGTCAATTCCTTTAGGTGCGCCCTTGAGCTCGTCCTCAGCCCCAAAGATGTTCTGCTTGCTGCCTTTGGGATGAGGCCGGGGTTCACCAAAGAGCTTTACAAACGCTGGACGTGCAATGACCGCACGGAGTCGGTCCGGGGAGCGAAGAATGTTGTTTCTGTTGATGTCGTCAGTATATCAGATTGAGGGAGGATTCGACGGTCGACGGTCGACGGTCGACGGGCTCACCTAATCGTCTGCAATTCTTCTCTAGCAGGACACCATGATCCTGCAGCGAGCATGCTCTGATCGCCTGGTTTGACTGGTAGATATCAATTAGTAAACAGGGCGTAATATTGCAGTGAGAGGACGCGCACCCATACTGCAAAGGCCACCATTCTCATTAGTGGCTGAATGAAAGTAGGCATAGCCGTAGCTTACACATGATCTTCAAATGCCAATCAGCAAACTCGTTCGAAAGGACAATTTAGGATACTCACAAAATGCGAACTTGCCCTTCCGTCCGCTCCGCGAGAAGCTGCCGGAGAAGCCGGTCTTGTAGGGCGTCTTGTCGTTACTGAATCGTATCTAGCAATGGCCCCCCATGAGTCGGCCTTGACAACGTGCCAGCGAAAGGATGACATGCAACTCACATCCCGATATATCCGGTGAATGACATCCTTGGGAGGCAAAGGCGGAATCTCGTCGTCCACCTCCGTCAACATATCCGTGAAGGCGTCAATAAACGCCTTGAATTCAGCCTCTGTACGTCTATAGATAGGTTCTGTAATGCGAAGTTGCTCATTTAAGCTCTCAATGCAGATGAGATAGAACGATGAAAGCGCACCTCGCAACTTGAACCACTGCCTATCGTTGTTCTCGGGCTTTTGCAGATCGCTCAGGAAACTGAACGTGTGCTGCGATATCTGGCCCTCAGGCGCCCACCCGTCTTTAGGAGCCTGAATGACCCTCCCTACCACCTCTTGTCCCTCCTCTAGCTCTGGCTCCTCGTCTTCCTCGTCCTCGTCGGCCTTGGTGCGTCGCTTCTTGCGAAGGGTAGCCGCCTTCTTAGGGGACGACTTCTTCGCCAGACTGGTCATTGCAGCGCGTTTCCGCTTCTTGGGCGGTGGATCGTCATCTAGGTTGTCACTATGGATGGATACATCGTCATCGTCATCCTCCTCCGCGCTCTCCTCATGGTACGCGTCTTCACTAGGTGGGTCGCCCGCAGAGGTTTCGCTGTCCTTGGAGAGAGATTTCTTCTTCGTGGCAGTGGCTTTGCCGCGAGGGGTAGTAGCTGCTCTTCGTGTACGTGTCACGGGCATGTTGTGTAGAAAGAGTAAGGATACGCGTAGAAACCGATAACTCGGGCAAGAGCAAGACTCGGGCAACGGTCATCAGTCAGCGCGACCACATGACGTAGGGCCGTGGAACGGTCACGTGGTGCGCGTCCAATGAAGCGCGCTCATGCCCGTCCTCTTCCGTCCATTAAACTCTTGAACTCTTCGTTAGCAGCAGTGTTCACGCGTTCACGCGACCCCATCGTCGTTCAGACTGCAGTGGTACGATTATTATAGTATTGAGTAGCCTAATGTCCTCATCGCAGAATACCTTCAGCACAGACAGCGAGTTTAATGGCAGTTTGTTTACAACTGCCCTTGCAGCTAAGATGGTGGCCATGATGGGCCTCTATACGTGATATGCTCACGATATTATGAATGACATGCAGAGTCCGCATATGTCAAAAGGAGCTCAACCTCCCGCCTCTGATTCATCCATCAGCTATGCATGTATGCACGCAGAACGAGACTTCGTACCTCTGCTTCCTCAACTTGAATTCCCTTGCACCGGCCTCTATGCATGATCCAGTTATAAGAGTTATATCTTGCCCTTTGCTCTGAGCGCAGAGCGATCCACTTGCCACACCCTCTACATCTGACCTTATGCGGTTGAATCTCGTCTGTGTACTCAGCTTGGAGGAATGAGATACGCTGCTCCTCGCCTTTCGTCTTAGGCTGCACTATCTCTTGTGGCTTCTCAGCTAGCCTCTAACCAAAGCTCTTCAGAAATTCCTGAGGCCAAGATGCAAGCCGGACACACCTCTGACTCCAAGATTTTGGAACATTTCCGCCTGTGCAACAGCCAGTGCCTGAGACAGTACTGGCCTTTTGAGCCCAGAGCAACCCATGAGTTGCACGCGCGACATAGAGCTTTTTGCGGATGAGCCTCCGCCACGTACTCGTCTGCCTTGAGGAGTACAAAACGCTGATGTGCTTTCGTCAGCGTTCTCTTCTGTTTTCGCAGAAGGAGCGCAAGACGCTGATGTGCATCCGTCCACGTCCGCTTCTGTTTACGCAAAAGGAGGGAAAGCTGCCCCCATTGTCAATCAGATCTCCGTGCCAGTGACTATACCTACCAAAAGTTACATAACGTACCTCCATGTTCTGGGCAAGCTCGCACTGACTTCGGTGTTGGAACCATGGTTTGAATCTGTCTTCGTGCGTCGATCGCTCGCCCAAGATGATCCACTCCGAGCAGCCAGAACATATAAGCCTGCTTGGGGAGACGTCGACCTCGGTACCGGACATGGTCGCATAAAGGGAGGGAGGAGACCTACAACTCGAGAGCGAGCACCGGCCAAGTTCTTTTGAGGCGTCGCGATGGTCGCGTCAACCCTGGACTACATATATCGGATTCACGTAAACGAGAAGGTACGAGGAAGGCTATTTACTCCGAGCTCCGCCAGAATTCCCACTGAGACCCAGACATGGCAAGCCAATTACTGAGTCTGTGGTGCACATCTTGGGCGGCCATTCCGCCAACATTGCATCCCATTAGGTGATATCATTTACCATCAAGCTCATCAGGAATTTTGCAGGCATCAGATCAGACATTCGATAAACAAATGCTCGGTGGAAAGTGCAGAGGAACTACTTTGGCTCTGGCAACAAGTTATGGCTTATGACTCGAGCGAAATGTATCACCGACTGCATAATACGGATGGCTGTGTGGCGGTCAGAAGGCCGGTAGACGCTCTCGGGAACGGCATGCATGGTGCCAGTGAGGAGAGAAGAGGAATAACCAGAATGGGCTGAAAGATGTCCTCGCCATTCATATGATAGCTGTCCGATGACGTTTCGCTTGGGCTTCATTCCCAACGAGAGGTCGTTTCCCCAATAAAGTGGTTTACCTTGTGGAGCTGCAGCTGCTGCTTTGCCACAGATGCGCGTCGCGAACGTGTTGCGAAGGAAGGGTAGGGATGTGCGTGATGCCGTGTGTCTCTTGGTACAATATCTCGCAGAAACTCTTCTCGTTGAGTTGATTACGACGTCTCTTGTAAAACATACATCATCCCGCACAATGCTTGCGTATCGGAATCCAAGCGGGGAACTACTGAACCCTCTACGATGGAGTGCCCGCGAGCTCGAGGGACTCATCTGAAGGGAACTCATTTGAGGAATCCTCATGCGTTAGAAGGCGAACAACCTCTAGCCTCTATGTAGATAGTCAGCCTTCTGTACGCATGTGCATAGCACGAGACCGCGTACCTCTATTTCCTCTATTTTCTTGCATCGCCCTCTATGATTGATCCAGTTCCGAGGATAATACCTGGCCGCTAGCTGCGACCGCAATGCAATCCACTTACCGCACGGCCGACAACGTACCCTATGCGGGCGGAACTCGTCTACGTATTCCTCATCTTGAAAGAAGGCAATACGGTGCTCTTCATGATACGTCCTAGGTCCCAAGTCTTCGCGGGGTTCTTCAATACGTGCCTAACGAAAGCGCATTAGCATGCAAAAACTACTACGCCTGAGGTCAAATCGTAAGGTAGACGCGCCTCTAAATCCGAAATCTTGGGACATCTCCCTCTGTGTGCGTGCCAGCCCCTGAGATGATACTGACCTTTTACGTTCAGACCAATCCATAAACCGCATGCGCGACAAAGGACTTCGTGCGGATGAACGTCGGAAACATATGCGTCTGCCTTGAGGATCGCATAGCGCTGACAGGCAGTTTTAAATGTCTATTAAGTTCGGCAGAGAGAGAAAGCTGATCACCAAGCCCGTCCTTTGAAACAACTAGACCTAGGAATAAACTTCTTACCTGCGTACTATAAGCTTGCTGGCATTGACTCCTGTGTTCGTGCCATGTTTTGAACCGATCTTCATCCGTTGACCACTCGTCCAGCGTGATCCACTGCGAGCAGTCAGGGCATACCAACCTGCTTGATAAGACATCGACTTCGGGGGCGGACATGGTGACGCAAGGGAAGGAAGGAGGGAAGAGAGGATATCTGCAGCGAGAACAATAGGTCACTCCTTTATGAAACCTCGCATCGACCCTGAGCGCAAATACCGACCGGCGCAGCCGAGACGTAGCCGAAAGGGCACGAGCCATGAGAGAGTCCATTTGCCCCCAATTCGCCGAATTCCGCGGAAAGTTACTAGGCTTATATCCTACCTCGTCTAGAATTCGGCGGCGACGTTGTTTTGGGTAATGACATCTGCCTTATGAAGGCGAGGTCATATTGGAGCTTTGGAGGAACAGATCAAAGAGATTGCCATGACGCGTCCTCGGCACGTACGTGACGCCCGCTGTAGAATACGAACCAGCCGGTGGAGGAGAGGAGAGACGCTAGCCGACGGTGAATGCACCCATATATGTGTTGGGAGAATGACTTGCAAACCTGTGTGATAGCCTTGAGGCGAAACGCCAATGTATGCATTGGACATGGAGCACCCAGCTCGATACATCGGCAGACGAAAGGTACTACTTGCCCTTCTTAGCTTTACCCGCCGCCTTGCCCTTCCCGCCAAACGACTTGCCCTCGAACCCTGGCCGACTCTTCGTCTTGCCCTTCGAAGCGCCGCCCTTGCGGCGTTCATGCCGCTGGGCGATGTTGTCTGAGCGCTTCTTGACTTTGGCAGCCATCGACGTCTCGAGCTGCTTCTTCCTCTCGTCCCTAGGAAAGCAACGTCAGCCTCTCAACGGAGAGAATCGAGGACGGAAACAGGCGAGCCATAGCGAATAGGGACACGAAGAGCCAGAACACGTACCATTCCTTTTTGCTTTTCTTCTTTTCCTGATCCTTGCGCTTGACCGCCTTTTTCAGCTTCGTCTCGTCGTCCTTGACCTTCGTGCCGCCCATACGCGCCTCCGCAGCTGCCCACCGCTCGCGTTCCTCAGCAGCCTTGCGTTTCTCCTCGGGGAGAGACGCAAGAGAATTCTTGTGTGCGTGAAGCTGGTCAAGAGCTGTTTTGGGGTTCGAGGACGTAGTGTTGGGGAGAAACTTTGAGCCTTTTGATTTTGATGGGGATTTTGAGGAGAGCGCGGAGAAAGTGACGTTTGTCTCGGTTGGGCGGTGCGAGGGCACGTCGGGGACGATGAGTTGGGTCTGCAGACGCATGAATCAGTATATCATAGACGGACAGCAGAGCAACGAATAGTCTGCTCACATTAGTCACAGGCCCCTTCGTCCTCGCTACAATGGCCTCGGCCTTCTTGCCTGCCTTCTCCTTCTCCGCTTTCCGCCGCTCCTTCGTCTCCTTGCGTCTCCGCTCGCGCAACGCCGCACGCTGAGCTCTCCGCTCTTCTAAAAGTGCGTCTCGCGAATCGGGGTCTCCACTCCCGCCAGGCCGCCGCAGAGCGGTCATGCGTGCGTGCAGCTTTTCGCGGAGGGCGGCGATGCCCTGAGCAGGTGGCATGGGCACGAGCGACTCCTCTTCCTCCTCAGCATCGTCTACATCGCCATCATCGCCGCCGTCTACCTGCATCGCATCGTCGAGTTCGCCCGCGGAGGCGTCATCGTCCGATTCGTCGTCCTCGTCTGCACCACCGTTTATGTGTGGTGTGTGGTTGACGGAAGGATCGAGCTGATATCATTCATGAGTACACCGTATCAAAGTGTAGGTGGTAAAGAAGAAAAGCGATAGCATGATGGGCCCACCTTGTCGCGCCGTACTTTTCTGGCCGCCTGTTTCTCGGCGTCCTTGTTTTTATGCGTGTGTTTTTGATACTTCGTTGACGGTCCCGCATTTTCATTGTGGAGGTAGTACCTGGCAGGAATCAGACTTAGCAGAGTCTCAAAGGTCGAATTGTGAGCCTCGAGAGATGCACGCAGCTCCTCTGCGGACGTGGACATCGTGGACTTGGGCGAAGTGTTACGAGGGGAGGGGTGTCAGGGGTTCTACTGGATGTTCCGCACGTCAAGATTTTCCGGCGCTTCCGACCTGACCGGAATCACCACATATCCATGCCCATTGCCCTCGTCCGCTTCTATGGTCGGTGGACGTTCACTGGCCGTTGAATGATATCCATACACTTGCTCTCATGGCATAGAACCTCTCACATGGATCGTCTCTACCTCCTGATCAGTGCCATATGAATGCACCCAGCAAGATCCCGCACGCCCATATTAGCGCCGTGCGGACACTCTGTCTATCTAACATCAAGCTTTCGCTATTATTCAATGGGTCATCCTGTGCATAATGGAGGGGCACAACGTCAATCCTATCACCGGGATTGAGATGTCACGTCCACTCTTATGTCCGCGACACTGTGCTACTGTGGACGAGGTGCGGACGCGTGTCCACCAGCACCGTCCGCTGCAGAGCCGTCCTGGATGAAGGCCGGATAGTTATGTAACCTCTCGCAAAGTCAGTACTTATATCGAGTTTGAGTTTGAGTTTGATTGCCTTTGTCGTTGGTCATCCATGGCTGTCTGTGCTGTAGCTCAGGACGTCACCAGCATGTAAGTTGGATAACCTTTCTTTCGATCGCTGTCGCTGATCTCTCTGCCACCATCACCACCGGTACTGCCAATATGCGCATAGGCTGGCACCTCATGTGGGTCACAAGCTTCCGTATCTCGTTCACATTCACATTCTCTCCAATTAGCTGCTAGCATGGAATTTAAACTGGACGCTTTATGGCGTCTTGGCCGCTCAGCTATGTATGCTTCTTCGCTTTATCCTGACTCTAAACCTGATGGCGTTAGATGCTTATCATGCCACGGAGCGCCAGGATAACAAGATCATCAGATTGGTCGTCTACGGAACGTTCCTGATTGAAACTGCACAAACCTTGGTGGCAGGACACGACGCCAACGCTATTCTTGTCGGGAGCTGGGGATGTAGCGAGGGTCTATACCGATTGAACACAACCTACTTGTCCACGAACATTCTACCGAGCGTTAGTGAGTCGTCCTGTATGTCCAGCGTAATTGCCTCTGATTAGGGCCCAGCGGGCATACTTGTGCAGTGCTTGTCCGCATGGCGAGTTCGCACGGTGAGCAAATCGACGGTTCAACCCATGATGATCGTAGCTGTGAATTGCCATCTATATCCCTGCTTGCTTAGCTTTTCGCTCACACTATTTCCAGCTTTCGGTTGTACAAGGCTCTTTCGGCTTATTAGCTGGAGTCCTCGAGCGTGTCTGGAACTACGCGGACGACTCGGAAGCCACCCACAACCTTCCTTGGACATTTACGGTGTGCTTTCTAGAGATTTTACGGCTTTGACGTATTGCTCAACTGCGCTCAGCCATGGCTGGTTGGGACTGCCGCGTGCGACATCGTCATTTTCTCCCTCATAGCTTATCATGTAGGCTCCAACTGTGTTTGAGGTTCTTTTTTAACCAACTGATGTGCATTTACCAATAGATAATCCAGAAGGGGCTGAATATCACGCCACTTAACAACCAGCGGAATCCAAACAGGACACGCCTCAACCGTGTTATATCGGTTGTCGTAGGGACCGGAATGCTCTCTGGTACGCTTTCTATACTTCTTTCATGGCCAATACCATCACTTACTTGTACGTTCAGCTATCACTGCCATCCTCTGCATCGCCTTATTCTATGCCTTCAAGGAAAATCATTTTTACTTTGTTCCTTCACTCTTACTTTCAAAAGTATACAGTAACTCGCTTTTGGTGGTACTGAGAAACCGTGACAACACATCTGGCCAGGCGGGTGCCCCGGCTTTGCCAGGCCATGTTACTGCAAGCTCCCAATGTTAACTCATCCACATGCAAAAGCCTGCCCCAACTCAAAGTCAAAATAGTAGATGCCATGGCGTTGTCATGGTCGCTCCCAGAGCAGAACACTGGCAGGACAAGGAGAGTTCTCGCTCGCGTTCGACTTTGGGCAGATGAAGAGATTTTGTCGTTCATTTCGCGGAGCTCGATGTCTAGCGCTTTCATTACGACATAGCGTATGACTACTCTAGTATGTTCGAGTTATAAGTACGTTCTCTTCATCGTGTTCATTGTAGTACCTTAAACAATATTACGTATTCACTGCATGTCCTGTGTACGCAGTCTGTACAAAACGAACGCGTTATCCACCCTGGCTCAAGGTGAAGTAAAACAACTCCTGCCGTCTCGCGGAACAGCTGCTGATAGTGACACAAGCCTGAGCTATAGCCTTGCATGTGAATGCAAACGCGTGAATAAGAACAGTTGGCTGGTAGGACCAGCATAGATCAAATTGGCTGCTTACTCTAATGATGCTTCAGAAGAACCATAAAGAATACAGACACTTAGAACAACAGCCGTGATAAGGCAAGGTCGAAAGCGTAGGCATTTAGATGTGTGACTAAGCCGACGGCAAGCCTAGTCAGCGCTCAACGAGTATGCTGCTGTATGCTTGCTCTGGTGCGCTAAAAGATCTCATGCGAAGAGTTTCCCGCATCTGATGATCCATAAAGCTCACCATGCTTCAGTTTGCCGCGGCTCTGACTGACGGTATTGAATCGCGTCATGAATCACCACATTCCTTCATGTGAACTGGAGTGCACGTCATGAAGCATTTATAATAATATAGCAGCCCAAAACTGCATGTGTGTATCCGACGTACATCCAGCCGACTCCCAGCGCGGGGCGCGGAGCTCTTCGTGAGTATTAGGCAACAGTATTAACCGCGCTTGCGTGCGTTCTATGCGATAACCTTTTTATCCCAACAATCACCCCATCGACTGGTCAGATTTACATCAAGTCTCCGAGCGCAGCCATCTCAGGGCCACCCGACTCCCGCATGCCGATCTCCCAGTCTATAGGACAGTTGTCATCAGTCATGAGCGTACAAGATGTAGGGGAGGGCACTTACAGGAGTAAATGATCGTAACAGCCATGAGGATACCAGTGCCGCTGCCAATGGCGCCCATGAGGTCAGCAGCGACGGACAGCAGGCCAAGGATGGCACCGCCGAACGCAGCAGCTGTGGGGATGACGCGCTTGAGCTCCTTGTACATCGAGCCCTCACGATGACCGGCCATGACCATCTGCTGGTCCTTGAGCTGCTTGGCAACGTCACGGGGTCCGCTGCCCGAAACCTCAATCCAGGTCTTGGAGAAGAGGGCGCAGGCAGAGGTGATGAAGGCCACATAAAGGAAGGCATGGATGGGGTCAAGGAGAGCCTCCCCGATGGTGTGCGGAGGCGACATGTAGTACGCGAGGCCAGAAACAGCGCGGAGCTGGGGCGAGTCCTCCATGGGCTGCAAAACGTCCAGCGTCAGTCGATTTGTTCAGGGGTAATGACCTAAAATGGAAATAACAAACCTCCCAAACACCAACGAGCTTGACGAACAAGTTGGACGGGAAACGAGTAGCGAGCATCTGCGAGACGATGAACACGTTCGAAGTGAGCGCCGACTGCAGCATGATGGGCATGTTGGACGTGTAGAAGAGCTTGACGGGGTACGAGCCACGCTGGCCGCGGAAGCGGTTGCTCTTGACGGGGATCTCAATACGGAAGCCCTGGAGGTAGATGACGGCGGCGAAGACAACGACGGTCGCGATGAGGTTCATGACGTTGGGGAGCCTGTCGCGCCAGAATGCCTCGCGGAGCGCGCGGCCCTTGTCGTTCCAGGTGAAGAGAAGGTGGAAGAGGGCGACGAAGGCACCCTCGAACTCGGGGCCACGGCCGGTGTTGACAGTCGTAGGCGAAAAGGCCTTCCAGACGATGGACTCGCAGATGTTGGTCGCGATGAAGAGAGAGATACCGGAGCCGAGACCGTAGCCCTTCTGGAGAAGTTCGTCGAGGAGGATGACAATGAGTGCAGCGGCGACGAGTTGGACGATGAGTAGGAGACAGACACCAGCGCCGAGGTCGCTGGGTTGTCCGTAGAGACCGGTGACGACGTAAACCGTAGCTTGTCCGAGTGAAATGATAAGAGCGAAGACTGTGGAAATCGTCAGAACGTCATCACGTAGCCAGAAACTGCAAACCACGTACGCTTCTGTGCACCGCTGAACAGGGCCCTGTCCTCCTTCAAGCTAAAGTCGACCTCGATGAGGTTGGCGCCAGCGAGAAGCTGCATGATCATGCCAGAGGTGACGATAGGACTGATACCAAGCTCCATGAGGGTTCCACGGTTCGACGCGAGGATGACACGCATCCAGTAAAGCGGGTCGGACGAGTCAGAGGACATGATTCCATACAGCGGTACTTGCGAGCACACAAGGAAAATGAGGAGGGTGACAGCGGTCCATAGTACCTTCTGGTTGAAAGGAACCTGAAAGACAAGAGGCGTCAGCACAAGACGGGCGTTTGCGCGTGTCGCTACATACTTTGCGGTCGGGCGACGCAACCTCAGGCAGCAGCGGAAGGAATGGGCGGACAAGGTTCAGAAACCGGACTGTAGAGCAAGTTGTGAGCAATCTGCCACTGTTCAGAGTGAGATGGAGACTCACAACCGCTCATGGTGAAAAGAGCGGGGGACGAAGAGAAAAGTTGTGGACGTGTAACGGTGGGACGGGGAAGCTCGCGTGAAATAAGCAAAACGCACAGACGTGGCACAGAACAAATACACATAAACACCCCTTTCTCGACATACCTTCATTTGGCAACTCTTTATTTATCACACTGCGCGATGCCGCGTGTCTGTTCGCGTCAATCTTACAGACACTCCATACTTGGCTGTATTTTGTTTAATGCGATTCAGGCATCTCAGCTCTTCGACAAGCTACGAGAAAGACAACGTTAAACTCATTACCAATACAAGTTTATCCACATGAAAGTAACGACAGGGACAAACGTATACCCAATCTGAGTGACAGAGTATGCCCAAGATAAAAGTCTGAATGTCGTGCTTAAATAGCAGCGATAAAAAACAGTCCAACGAATCAGGCGCTTAGGTACTTAAATCCCCGTCGCCCCTAAACAGCGCAATCCTTCAACACGAGCTCAACGTAGTCCGCCATAATGCGGTGCGTCTCCTTCGAGGGGTGCCTACGTTTCTCGTCAGTTTCCCATTCTCCACCTCAGGCTACAGCTACGGAGACTCACCCAGGTATCCAGTAAAAGTACGTCTGCGGCTGCGCGCACGACCCGTACGTCAGCGTCCCGTTGCCGATCACGCACGCGGACGTGTTCGTGTACCCGAACGCCTCGTAGCCCGAGTCCGAGCCGAGCACGCCGTCCCAGATACGCGCGTAGTTGGCGAACGCGACGTTGATGCCCTGGCTGTGGAATTCGATCAGGCCGTCGAAGATGGACTGCAGCCACGCCTGGCCATCCGTCGTCTCCGTGCCGCGTCCGTAGACGTCCGTGACGAGGAAGTTCTTTGCGTTCGTGGGTGCGGAGGCGAGAATCTTCATCTGCCCGAGGAGGTCCTGTGCAGCTTGAGGGAGGTAGTCACCGAGAGCTGGTTGGGAGCATCAGAGACTGGTTGAGGAAAGGAATTGATCAGGTGAAGGACTACGTACTCAGAGAATCCTCCCAATCACTTCAGAATGTTATGGATCAGTCCGAGAGCCACTCTCGTATTGAAAGATGACGCACTTGATGCCGAAGAAGACAGTGTACAACGTTGACTCTGAGTCGAGGGTGTTGTTCTGGCTGAGGAACAGATCCACTACAGAGATACAACGCAAGAAGCGTCAAGCCGAATTAGCACCGAGCGCGAGTCCGCGGCAGAAGCATCGAAACGGTAGCCAGGGAATGCAAATTCACATACCCTGCTGAATGAAGTCGACGGGTTTGGGGTTGTTGGGCCACAGCGTGATGTTCGTTACAGCGCTCGAAATCTGGACAATGTGTCTCAGAGGATGATCGAGGAGGGGATCTGGACCGATGACGTGGCACTCACCGCATAGTCCTTGAGCGTTGCTCCGATATCGTTGGCAATGTTCTCATTCCATACCAGCCCGTTCGTCGACCTGCCCCCGGCTTGTGCATTGGGAGGAATGATGACCGCAGGAGCGAGGGGCCCACCATCATGACGACCACCGTCAGTGTACGAGTCCTGTCCAACCCAAGAGTCAACGTCAGCCGGCCGCGAGCAAAACGTGCTCGAGCACAGACTTCGAAAGAAGACGACTAACACCAAACGAGACAATCGTCTTGATCGAGGACAAATCGATGCCCGCGTTCACCTCCGAGACATTGCCGGATAGCGCGCCGCACACGGGGCTGACCGCAAGGTGGATACCATCGTTGTCGCTGCTGCTGTCTTGTCTAGGTAAGATCGCCACGCCGACAACGCCACGGAGGAGCGAAAGAAGGGAGAGAAGAGGGCCAAGGAAAAGCGCAGCAGGCCAAGCGCAAACCATGAGCACGAACGGGCGGCGAGGTTAGCTCTCGTGGAGCAGCGGTGAATGGGCTCTTTGCGCCCTCCCGGTTTATAAGGCAAGAAAGGGCGGCTCATGGGGCACAGGGAAGTAAAAATAATCCCGTTGCTCAATGTTCTGTTGACAACAAAGGACCAACAATAGATTGAATGGGGAGGAAAGAAATGAAATGATCCATACGAGGCCAGATGACGGGAAGCGTGACAAGAGGGATCAGAATCAGCAGAGGGTGTGCTCACCAGGCGAGCGCATCACGGGGCTGATCCATCCCTTGAGAATGCTGTAGAAGGCTTGCAGCGCGAGAAAGACGGAGAGGTCTGGGATAACCATCGCTATTTTAGATGCCGAGGAGATGGTAGTCGAGTAGCGGTTGCGGGGAATGTATTAGAGGGTTGGGCTGAACTTGCTCTCACAAATCGATGCTCAAGACCTGAAGCATCCAGATGGAGCCGGTCAGTCGATCAGCTGCCAGACGAGCATGTGCTCCAAGCAGGACACACGGACCTCTTTAAAGTCGACAAAGTGCCCAAGGCGCTTCGTTTGTGCCCGGGCCCAGCAGTCCAACACAGGTCCTCCGCAAGTCCGTCCGTGCGGTGTTGGGCAGTGACTAGTGAAGTTGTAGCGTGGTCGAGAAAGAAAAGGAGCACGTTTTATGGCATTTGCAAGTGCGGGGCCCCGCACTCAAGCGCAGCGCTCCTATACGAATGCTTGACATCGTCAAGGTCCGGTTAGGCCGGGAGCACTTGCTCCTGGGAAATGTCAGGCACACGAAGCACTCCTCCCCGGCCGAGCTGTTTTTGGCTTTTTGATGCTCCAATCGCTCACCCGGCCACCTGCTTGAGCCGGTGTACAAGGTGTACAATCTTCGCAGCGTAGCCCAATATCAACCTTTTGGTGAAACTTTGTGACCGTTCACTCGTGTAAAGCTAGATCAACGCAGAAAGATAAACCCAAATGTGTCCACGTTAACCCAAGATATACAAATTTGTACACTCTTTTATGCACCCTTCCATAAAACCCAAGTAAGATAAAAAACGGCAATCGTAACTGATCACCATGCTCCATCAAAGGACTCAGCCTCCGCTCAGCTCCCAGTGTACTTGACAGTGAGCCCCTCCGAAGCAGTGCTCACAGACGTGTACACCGTGCTGCCCTGCTTAAGATCGATCGTCGATGCCCCGCTGACACCGACGGTCTCGCCACTCTCGGTGGTCGCGTACGCGTCAGTGAACTTGACCGTGCCGAAATCGCAGAGCTCGACGAGCGAAGAGCCCTCCTCGAAGTCCTCGACGATCCACTCCGCGTTCTCGAGGCACAGGGCGTTCGAGTTCGACAGCGACTTGGACACCTTCTTGCCCGTCGTGTTGTTGATGATCACCGCCGTGCCCGTCGTGGTCGACGACGCGGTCACCGTCAGGGTGATGGAGTCGCCTGCGTGGATGGGGATGCCAGAGAAGTCGTACGCGTAGTCGGGATACCACTCGTACCAGGCTAGAAGGAACAAAAGATCAGATACCTGCCACCTTTGACCAGGCGAAAGGGAGAGCTCACCATCGTATGAGACGTCACCGTCTTGGATGTTGAAGTCGATACCGGTCTGGAGGATGGCGCTTCCGCACGTGTCACCGTCAATACCAACCCAGGCAGAGGCGGAGCCAGAACCCGAGGGCGTGGGGACGATGAAAGTGCCAGTCACGGACTTGAACGTGCCCTGCAAGGTCGCTCAGCATCTCGGATACACAGCAATATCGTCACGACATACGGTAGGGTAGCTCTCCCAGACGGCGCCAGACCAGTTCTGACTGTACTCAACGTGCGAGACGTTGCCGGCAGCCAGGTTCTCAGCGGCATCGAGCCGGCTGAGGGGCATCGACTGGCGGGCCTGGCGACGGGCGAGACGCTCGGCGAGGCGGGAGGAGGGAGCTGCGAGCGCAAAGCTGGCAAGGAGAGTGTTGACGAGGAGAGTAGCAGCGAACATAGCGAAACTGGTAGTGGCTCGGCGAGAGGAAGTTGAGACTAGGCAATGACCTGAGGATTGAGTGCTACACTGCAGCAGTTTTTATACCCGAGCATTACGGCTGGTACTCTATTCGACTTGACAGGCGCGCCATGCGTCTTCACAAGTCTTCACGGCGAGATACAGCAATATGTTGCCCGCAGGGAGACCAGGAGGCCCTGACCGTCTGTTCCATTCGATTTTGTCCCCTGTTGAAAGACTCAGATCTTGAGAGATTGTTCCTATACGTCAACGCGTACCATACGGTCAACTAACGCTTCATGTGGTGACTGGCCAGGCACCCGGCGGCGGCACAAACATCTAGGACTGATAAGTCGGCATTGGCTCAGAGGAAGTCCAAAGGAAGTCTGCAAAGTCACGCTCACGTGAAAGGATAACCGCGCGCGTAGGGCCTGGGTGACTTCGGAAGCAGATCATGCTTCTAAAAGCATGCCTGTTCAGTGTCGATAGTTGCTTTCGATATAGCCGACCCAGCACGATTTATAGTCTAACCTTGCACCGGGAACCAACCCGTTTGCGCAGTGCAAGGGATACCACAAGCAATCTCTGGGGGTTACTTACTTTGCAGAATGTTGCAGGGGAGTTATCAATCGTCGCGTCCGATTGCGTATGACGCCTTCTCAGGAAAGTTCAGCGTTGGGAGAAGTCGAGGAACGGTATCAGAAAGCTCGAGATCATGAGCTCGCTGTGGTCGACGTCTAAACCCGAGCGTCGGATTCAATTTTGATCATGTATTGCCTGAGCAGCATAGACTCACATGGGCGCGCCACTTTGCGGACGAGTGTACGAGCTTGACACATGGTGAGAGAGTGAGCGACGGCTCTGGGTGTTTGTCTATGATAGCCTGAAAGCTTTGCCGTATCTAAAGAGCGAGTGTTGGTATCTGACTTTCGACCGGTGATGCCAAGCTGGAATGGCTGAAGTGGCAGTCTATGATAACCCCAGAAGCAGCTGGGGTTAACTCGTGACGCGTGAAGTATGCAGCTGCTTGGATGATGGCCTGACAGGGACAGGATAAGCCCACCAGACCAAGTTGATATAGAGAGTACGCATGGAGCCGCTGGAACACGCAGGGTAAGTGACATGGTATACAGAAGGCTTTGCCGAGGTAGAGATAAGGGCAGCTGGTACGATTGCAAGAAGAATGAACGTCCTCATTCAACGCGCCACTGGCATGCGTAGCGTTCCTGACACTTCACGTTTCAAGGGACCGCTATCTCGTGTCAAACGTTCGCCTTTGCCCTGGATGGCGACATTGACTTGCACTACCTGAATGTACTTCCTATCACCTATAATCGGCGAGATGCATGGTTGATTAGCTACGTACCATCAGCTTTTCCCGTTGATTAGCCTAGACACGCCTGCAGCCCCAGCCCAGGCATCACCGAAGATACCGTAACTTGGTGAGGAGAACTTGGGAGAGCCGCCTGATGCGGAACGAGAGATCGAATTCATCTGGAAGTCATAGCTATAGGGGCGCTCTCCATGGAGACTTCGTTTGTTCTGTATCGCCGGTTTCGAGTTGCATATCGACGTCCGTCGCGAGCATCATCGCGCTGCCGACGGCGTGCGAATGAGCCGGGAATTGCCGAAATATGGCTACCGACTGCAGTTGCCCAGCTTCCATTCGTTTGCTACCGTCATTTGCCCTCATCCATCCGGCGTCCACCTCGTTTCCATCTCCGTGACAAGTAGGCCATACCTTCTACCTGGCTTATCAAGCCCTCCTCAAGATCTGCACACCTTCCAGCATTCATCAGACCACAAAATGATCCATGTGCCTCGTTTTATCTCGGAGACGCCCAGAACTTTCCCAGCGTCGTGATATGCACTGCGCAGACACGTCTAAAACGGTAGTCAATTGGTAAGTACGCACTACTGATCATCATCGCCCCTCTCACCTCATTGGCCGTCCTACCCAGACCCGTCCGTGCCCTTCGCGCACTCCGGTACATCCGCATCATGCTTGAGCCTGTCGCCAGAGTAGGAGTCCACGGGCACCCTGCATTGCGCAACTTGAAGCCACAAAGAGCTGTACGGCGCTCATATAAAAGTACAAGAATGCACTCCGATCGCGCACTTTTCGTATACACCGACCTTCTGCTCGTTGGACCCTCGCTGTGCCCTAACTCTCCCCCGAACGGCCAGTAAGAAGCCTCGACGTACCGACACCGATCAAAAGCATGTCGAACCCCAACGGACTCAAGCGTTCTCCGTCCACCGTAACTCTCGCAGGCGCGGGTTCACCTCCCCCTTTTCCCGGGCTGGCTTCATCTGCGAACCCTATCGCCTCGGGCATCGGTCAGGCCGTCGCATCATTTGCCAAATCACTGGGCTGGTCCCAGCCCCCGCCTGCCGCGGTCGTTGTGGAGTACAGAAATACAGGGCAGGTGGTCGTGTTCAGCAGGCCACGGCTCGCTAAGCTGCCTTTCTACGTGAGTGGAACACACTTCCGCCTTTTTCAAGATGAAGGCGCTAAACGATTCCGATTTCTAGGGAGCCATCATGGCAATTTGCGGAGCGAACCAGACTGTCGAGGCAGCGGTGTTTTTTGAAGAGGAGGGCAAGCCGGGCAGCATCCGTGCAAAGATAGACCCAGATTCCTGGTCGGACATCGTCCACCATATTGTCAAGATATACGTCGTCTCGGCCTCTCCTCCGGGTATGGGCAGGTGAATGCCGTTCGTTGGAGAATGCAACAAGTGAATATGCGGAGGGTGCAGGTAGTGGCGGCCAGAGCTACGGCCAAAGCTTTGTTGGCGGTACGCTCCACCACCTGATCATGTCTATTCTGTACCTTGGTTTTGACTCGGACACGTAGCCATCACCGGACGACCCATGCACGAACATTTTAGTAACCTAGCTTTCTCAACCAGTAATATCTTTTCTCAGAGCATGCACCTAGTTTTCTCGTTATATTTACGAGTCCCTACCGTTTGTAAACTAAGGCACTTGAATTTGCAGGTGCTCCGATATCGGGGTACTGCCCTTTATACATACAGTGGAGTTTACAGATTCTTGCCTTCGTCAACTCGTCTTACTCAATGTTAGCAATCGCCTGATCCATGTCCACTGCCACTTGCGTTCACCACGGGCCAGGTTACTCTCTTACTTCTGCGTGTTTGTCTCTTTACACTTGGAGCCTTACGCTGCACTCTAAGTACGCCTCGGTGACTCTGTCTTTATGGTTCTACTTCCACTGCTCCGAAGCTGCTCGTTGCGCCGTGCAAATATAGACGCTTCTCTCTTTCTTCTACATACGTCGTCCGCAAAACTCGGAACTCCACGCCACGGAGTCTATTCCGGCGTGCCTCGGTGAGTGAGTGAGTATTACGCGTCGGGTCCTCCACTTATCCGCCTTCGATGTACGTAAAAAAACAAGGCGTTGCCGTTCGCTGAGGACCGCGTGATCGTTCAATGGTGTTGTCAACGGTCTTTATATACCGTTTGCTCAAAGACATATCTCCTGCGGCATTATCATAGGTCACGGTGGGTGGTCTGGTGGTCCGAGGATATCGCATTAATGAAGCTTAGGTACTATAAAGTAGATAATAGCAGGTAATAGTCTACAGATACATGAGAGTGGGGAGTGAATGTAAGATGCTGCAAGATAAGGTAATTCTACTGGCGCCGGAAAGACGAAACGAAAAACGAAAAACGAAAACGAAAACGAAAACAAAACAGCGAATTAGGGAGGTAGCAAAACAAAGCAAAGTTAGCCAAGTAACGTAAAAAAAATTAAAGGGAGATAATGGAATAGCAAAAGAACGTGGCATCAAAGAGCGAGAACCGCCAACGAGCGGGATTACGACCCGAACTGACGAACAACCGCCGAGTACATGATCTGCAGTATCGGGTTAAAGAACCTGATACCCCGTGCGTTCGCGTTGTTGATCATGCCGATGACAGCGTGGGCAGCATTGGAGCTCAGATGCGCAGAGGAAGGCAGTACATCGCGGAAGGCGTGGTGCAGCTGGACGGCCGCGAGGTTCGTGAAGACGTAAATGACGAGCAGGCTGCGCATGATCTCGGGCGGGGTTTCGTCGCTCAGCGGCGGGAGCGCCTGGTGGAACCGTTCGATGAGGTTGCTCAGCGCGGTGTGTTGCGTGCGGAAGTCTGGGTTTTGCGCGATGCGTGGATCTGGAGGGTGAAGGAGGGTCAGTGTAAGAATGAAGGAAGCTTAGAGTTGGGCGGAAACATCGCATAGAAGCGCGGATAGAGGTACCCACCGATTGTGAAGCGGCTTGAGACGGAGGAGGCGTGGGCTAGCAACGCAGCTGCTTTCGCATTAAGGCCGGCAATGGACGATGTCTGCTCGATAGCGTTGTCAGAATGGGCGAGCATGGCCCGCAGGACGTCGGTGTGCGAGGGAATAGAGCCTGGTGTTGCGGTTCTACCGTGATAACCGGGCGAACGCGTTGCGCTACGCTCGTATGTCGTCATATCCAGCGGCCAGGGCGTCGTGACAGACAGACGAGTGCAGGGGATGGTAGGAGGCACGGAAAGGACGACGGAGAGGGTCTGATCAAGCGTGAACACGTTCCACCATGCGGTGATGCGCTCTCCCTCTTCGATCGCGTCGTTCGCTTCTGGGAGCTCGCAGTTTTGTAGCGATCCCACGTAGGTGAACATGTTCGGAGGGTCGATGGACCCTTGTCTATGCAAACGCATGCTCAGCGCGAGCGATGTCGCGGCATTTGCGTGGTAACGAGCCTCGAGGTAACGACCGATACGAAGAAAGTAATGTGCGAGAATAAGTTCTGTCTGCAGAACGAACAACAGCTCCTCTGGAAGAGCGTTTGCAATCGTGTCTGGTAGTTGTTGTAGTACGCGAGGGAGAAGAAGGGATTCCATACCGGCGAGCTCAGCCGCCTGGGTTACTTGAATATGCCAAAGCGTGATAACGTTCAGAAGTACAGGGGAAGGGCGGGCGGTGCCGCTCGCAGACGTTACAGCCAGACGGAAGCGATCTACGTTAAAGAAAAACCCAATAGCCCGGGACATAGGAATAGTCGATTCTAGACTGGGAGACAAGTTCAGAAAAGGTTTCATGAAATCAGGCGAAGAAGCACGTACGCAGCCCGTAATAGATAATAGGGTGGCTCCTCCATTGGCATTATGCCTTGACTTGTTTGAGGAGTAGCATAGACGTTGTAGGATTCGCTAGAAGCTTTGCGAAACTTAGCACATGATAATTCGTTTTCAAACATGACGCTTACAGGTTGAGGCAATAGGAGATGCGGATGTGGGTATCGAAAGCCTCGGCACCGCGTGTGCGGACGTCGATCCTGCATATGGATTGTGCAGCGTTACTGATGGCGCTGATGCTCCGGGGTTCTCTAGTTCCTGTATGCGTGCCTGTAGACGTGCAACGTCGTTTTCCAGCGTTTGCGTCCTCGAAGGCCTCTGTCCATCCGTATACTCGCAGTCCTCGGATCGGTTACCCCGAGTACATTGGCCGCAGACGGGACGCGTGCCGTCGCACCTCTGCATATAATAGTAAGAAATGGATTATTTTCAACGAAGACACTGCGACCGACCATTTTTCTTCGCCTGAAAGTCGATCAAACATGGAAGAAAAACCTCAGTTAATGTGTTTAGAGAGCAGAGGTGGATAACTCACCGACATGGCAAACAAGCCTTTCCCCTTTGGAGAGCAGCAGCAGCGGAAGAAGGAGATTCAGAGCCAGAACCAGATTGCGAAGCAAGCATTTGAGGAGGAGAGAAGTGTATGTTGTTCACCGAGTTGTTGGGGCCCCTGACCAGCGCCAGGCCCGAGGACTTTTATACAAGAAGTGGGCCCCGAAAGTAAGCGAGCGGATTGTTCGCATGGTTCCAGATTAGACTTTAGTGGTGTTGTAGGTTGGCGAGGGAGGCAAGGTGTACTGGTTGTACAGTAAGCAAATCTAGATGGCGGCTGATGAAACTCGAAGGTCTGGGATCTGGTCATGACGCGTCGGCGAGGGCGTCCGCGTACACAGCCAATAGTACTTAGAACGGAGCCGTACGGGGATAGAAAGCAAATTCTGTCACGTGCCCGCGTGTGTCTTACTCGCCCGCTGACTAATAGTAACGGGTCAAGTCTAACGCACGAGTCAGGGGCTTCCTCCCGGGTCCGCCCTGGTCCTTCCAACCCTCTCCCAGTCGACCGCGTCGGCAGCGACGGTTTCCCGTCATTTGTCTGCATAATGCCCGCAATAAGCCGCACGCGTTCGCTAAATGCCTTCCGTGCTATCCCTCAAGTTTATCCCGGCTCTTCGGCACGATCCTAGGCTGTTTTCATTGACCAGCCCCAGCGTCTAGCCTGAGCGACACCTGGTGACCGCGCGATAGCCACTGCGCCATCATTTTACTAGGCCTTCTGCATTCATCCTATAACATCGCCCGTGCACAATCGACCTTTGCCCTTTGGAATTACAGAAATGTTGGATACCGGCTTTCTTTAGATTCCACGAGATACAGGCGCTTCCGGGTGACTTCGGGATCCGTGCGATAACGTACACACCCCTCTCCATCCCGAAAGTTTCGATGTGTGTTTATTTTCAACGTTTGAAACTCGGCTTCGATCCAAAATGTCTTTTCAGCTCTAGGCTATGGTTTCCAGAACCATCCAACGCCGTGTAACTGACTCGTGTGCTTGGTAAGGTTGTGACACACACTTCGCCGACCTTTCATCATCTGTTCGGGCATGATGCCGAGGAACGCCTATACGCTCACTGTTGATTTTTGATTGAAGGACCTACCCCGTGGAGAGCAAGACTCCGGCGGCTTCGATGGCATATTGAGTGACGACCGTATCATCTTCAGGCACAGAAGGCGTTGTTTGTACTCTGCCTTACTCTTGGAGATAGATTACCGCAGCGAACGGTCAGCGAACTCATTCATCTGCCCTGGACAGAAGCGCTCACGCCGCCTCTCCTTGCACAGCCTAGCGGGATTAACGTCTTTTAGGCAGGAAATTCTCTTCGCTTAACCTGTAAGGCACACCGACTCGGACTTGCTGTGCACTGTTTCAGCCGAGCACTGCCATTAAGTTCCCTTGTACAATGTCTTAAGTTTAGTACCGAAAACGATTGGTACGGGTGACTCGGGTGGTGGCATATGCGGCGTATAGCGTGCATTCTCGACACGGTAAACTCTGGGTTCCCTGCATAGATGTTCGACCACCCCTCGGTGATCAGTCTTCAGCGATCGGCTTCTCGACTTTCGCCGGTTCGACCCGATCCTGCTTCATCCTGCGAAGAAGTGAGTCAGAGCGTCGGACTTGAAGCTCAAAGTCTTACAGAGTCTCATCCTCGAAGGTTGTGTGGTCTTTGACGCGCAGGTGAATCATGGGCAGCGCGAATGCTAGACCCGCAGCCACTATGCACCAAGTGGAGATGAATATGTTCATGTATCTGTCAGGTGCAATGGAGAACGTTAGTGTCTTCGGACCGGCGGATCGTCTTGAGCTGGCACATACGGGGTGTCGATCGCATCCAGCCTCCAGACGATTGCAGCTCCGGCCGACTGGATCGAATGATCTGGTACACGTGGCATCATCAGTCTACTGGCGTTCTTACTGAAAAGATCGTCAACTTACAGAATCCCGAAAACACTCCTAGCTTGTTGGCGTCGTTGCTCATCGCACCAATGAGCCACATGGCGCATGTCTGCCACATCGAGTCAAGCAGGCCGTAGAAGATCATCAGCCACACATGCGCCGGGTATCGAGGATCGTGGATGTCCATCTTTTGCGCGTCATCGGGGATCGAAACTCGCGTGTAGGTCCTTTGGTGCCGGATTAGAGTCAGCCCCTGCTCCAGTGAAGCTAGCCGTTCGGGGGTTTCGGGACTCACCGCTGGTAGAAGTACGCCCAGATGTGCACCGTGAAAGTGAGCGCCACGAGAATACCCCACCCTGTGAACGCGCGTACGCGGCGCCGCATGCGTTTCTGGTCCAGCACGAAGTAGCCAATGAGGAAAGATCCGAAGATCTGCGACAACCAGTAAGCGAGATTGTTCAAAGCACGGGCTCGGATATCGAACAGTGCCGAATTGTAGTCGTTGAACTCTGGGAGTACCCGTCGGCATAGTCAGCGATTAGCTGCCCGGGAAAGATGAAACGAAAACGTACGCCACGTGTAGAAATAGTTACTGGCAAAGAACATTGGGAACAGCAACAGAATCATCGGATCGGACCATAGCGCCAGCCAGAGGTTGTAGAACTCAGACGCCCATGAAGGTTTCCGCTCAACAACGGGGCGTGTACCATCGGTCCTTAGCATCGACTCCGGCGATGCCATCATTAAAGGCACCGTGACCCCAATGAGGGTGAGAATCAAGAACCCAATCTACTCCACCAAAAGACAGTTATGAAAAGCGTGTTTGCTGACTGTAGTGCGATAAGTACGCACGTATGTTCCATTCCCGACTGTGGAGAAGAGGCGTTATGATAAGCAAGTTCACGGCTGAAGGTGTCAAAATGACATACCGCTGTTGTTCTATGTCATACATCAGTAAGCGACTTGGTAATATCAGCTGAGTGAGCAGAAACGTACAGTGCTATCAAAGTTTTGGCCCAATGACACGGAGGAGCCAACAACAGCACCCATGTTGAAAATCGCCCAGAAAATGCCGATGAAGAGACCCTTCTGCGACTCTGTCGCGTAGCTTAGCATCAACGAGCCTTGAGCAGTCCAGAGGAAAGCAGCCGTAACACCAAGCAATGCTCCTGCAGCCTCGACGAATGCGCCTGCATTAGGGTGGATGTTGATCGCCCTGAAATAAACAATTGGTAAGCAGGGGATTGTCGACATAGTAGACCATAACGACGTACAAGTATGACCCGATATAAAGAGCATATCCCAGAGTGCCGAGTAACAGCGTACGTTTTGGCCCGATCTTGTTGTTCACGGTTCTATGATGATTTCAGCATCTCGACGACTGGACATACCATCGAGACCGAGATGGAAGCATACCCTGAGAAGAACGCGAAGAACGCATACGTCGCGTACAACGCGGAGTTCGAGTTTGCAGAGACTGTCGCGTTGACTTGCCCTCCGCCTCCCAGGCCGGTGAGGGCGTTGTACATCCCCGGACAGAGGAAGCACACGAAGCCGAGCATGACAACCTGCGTGATAGGATGATAGTACAACCATGCGAGACCACGGTGCTGAGGCGCGGGCTGGCCCTCAGACGCGGGGAGCGTGGCGACGACCACATCGTGCTCCTTGGTGTCGAGCGACGGTGAAGTGGACATGGTGCCGGCGCGGGAGGGAAAGCAATGATAACGAATGCCCACGACGGGCGCAGACTATGTACTCCCTGCCAGCGCGATACGTTCAGGGAAGGGGTGTGTTATCGTGACCTCGGAATAGACGAACCTGGCTTCTATTTTGTTCTGCCGATAAGGTGGCCCAGAGTGCCTCTCCCCAGGGAGGCGTACTCTCACCGAACTCGGCGCGCCGCTCACGGCCCGTCGGCGGTAACGTGCCCTGATCTGAGCATTTCTCGGTCAGATGATAAGCAGGCCAGCAAGGGCATGACCCTGGGGTAGTATATAGTGCCCCACATGTCGCCCGTAGATGTGCTCGAAAACGGAACGAATGAAACTAGTCACTGACAGCTTTGTGTATGGTTCCCTTCAGAAATATTAGCAGCCCACGCGTCATGACCGAAGGAATGGCGCTCGTAAAACATCACGAGGATTATGAGGTCTTGGCATTCGCCGAGCTGATTGAGCAAAGCGTTGAGCCATGATCAGACCATCACTTTCGTGAACTTGACTGAGACTTTTTGCATGTATCAACAGCAACGGCTGCGCTGGTTCAACGATCAGGATTAACTCCACGGATAGAGCCCGCTTAGAAATTCGAACGCATGGCAACTTACTGGGATATATGTAGAGAGCATGGCGCGGCCAGGTCGTGCAGGTCGAGTAGCACATTGAAGTGGAGCATTGGTCGCTGTGTTTGCGCGGCAGACGTTTGGGACGGCATCCAGTCGAGCCATTACTTACATCGACTCGGAGAACCGACATAGGCGCGGCGATGTGGGCAGCGTGGTCTTGTTCGACGTTCAATTTGCGGTCCAAATGGATTGTCCAAAGCTAACTCGCGGCAAGGCCTGGTCACGGTGCGAGACGTAGACAAATCGCATGGTATGCGTGGAACGTGCGTTACTTACATCTTCATCGACATCCGCGCGACATGGCGTCGTTGCAAATTTGAAGCCTGGGAATAATATGGCTAAATGCCAAATTAACATACTTAGCTCCTAACCCTTCTTTCCTTTGTACCAACTTCATGCGCCCCGAGCAGGGAGTCACTTCGATGTACGTAGGATACACACGGGTGGTTTTAAAAACATCATAACCATTGACGAGGCTGATATTTGAAGCGCACCCTCTTATAACGAGCCATGTGCTGCAAAAACCTCTTTAATATGCAGATCGCGATTGAAGAAAGGAGCCCATATAGGCGTGTTCAATTGCGTTCAACGGGATTTATTCCAGATTAATATCTTCTGGCTTGTAGCTTTACGGTTAGAACTAAACTTAGAGCTGGATCGAGGCCTGTTCACCATTTTTGATCGCTATTTCTGAATCATATTATTCGGTTTGTTATCGATGACATGTGTGCATATCATATATAACTCCAGCATGACTCCAGTAAATCAGACGTTTTCGAATTCTTATAGTAGTATAACATATCCATGAGTTCGAAGGTGAAAAATTGATTGGAGCCGTAGGATAAGCAGAACATCACTATTATACTAAGTCCTCGCCAATCAACCAGTTGATCCGTTTGAGTCAGGGGGAAGCAGAGTCAATCTCGTATCGACCATACCGGCATCCCAATTCTCGCCATGTTGTACCCGCATGTGCCTTATGAACAAATCGGCCCGGCGTAGCTGCCCTCGTGATCTTATTGAGGGGTCCAGATTTGACACGCACATCTCGCAGACGTATATATTCCGAGTCCCTGTGCTAAGCGGGCAGCTCCCTTCGTGTCGTTTTGTATCGTATCCCCTCGAGTATGGTTTGCCGCAGTACTGACACAAATGTGGTACCAGCGTCTCTTTGCGGATATGTTTTTCGGGTTTAGCTGTGAAGAGTTTCTTGGCATTGTGATTGTCAGACTGGCTGTCGTTAGATGACTCGGTTTTGTAATGCTCATCGCCTTTATCATCGCGATACTCTCCATCTCCACCGCTGTCTTTCTGTTTAGACACAGTCTTGGTGTTTGACTTTGTAGTAAGACCCGGAGCCTTGCATTTCGCGCATTTCCGGGGCATATTGGGACCTGCATCTGTCTCGCAAGCGCGCTTGAGGGAAATAAAATCGTTGGATCCTGGAACGTTCACTGGTGCTACCATCGACGGGGCGATTGAGACGAGAGGCAAGTCACAAGCAGGGGCAGAGGATGTGGATCCCACAGAATCGTCCACTGAGGCCTCGAGAACGGCACCCGTACTTTCCAAGTTCTGGCGAGAATAATCGTGCTTATCGTTGGACACAAGCGTGAGGTAGGTGTCGTTCTGGGACTTTGACCAATCCACCGGAGTTCGCAGATGTCCTACAGCTGGGAGGTCCACCGAGCAGGCAACGTGATTGTTTCCGTACGGCATGGTTGATATACTATTCCGAGGTTGAAGTGCTAAAGGGGCTAAAAGCGAGAGAAAATGAACAAAAGAGTATGCCAAGAGTGAAGAGGGTTTTACGAGGAAAGACCAGCGTTTTAGAAAAATAGTCACGCTGGTGTGTTCCCGTTAGAATTGATGCAATTGGTGGGGAACACACCAGAATACATGGGGTATAAATACAATTCTAGGTCGGTCTATGCGTGTATAATGGCTATTATAGTCGGAAGGTCTGCTTGGACGTATCCAAACGTGCAGAGGTCGCCTTGACCGTATCTGAGTAGGAGACAAAAGGGAATGAGACCATGCGCCTCGTAGACGCGGTCCATGCCGCTGTGCTTCGTCAGCGCCTGGTCTATGCGCCGCCCGCGCGCTCTTCTTTCAACACTTTTATCTGCATAAACGGAGGCGGTCCGAGCATCATAACATCGGTGTCATGTTATTACTTCGCATGCGTGGTGACCCATGGTCCGTGGTCCAAGCGCATCTGATTCTGCTTGTTTGTGCGCTTCTTGCGTTATTTATTGAGAGCGCTTTTGTCAGTCAATAATGTTACAGGGACAAACACAGAAGTAATCGGCATTTACCATAATGTTACCTTCCATGCGATGGTTGCTGTCGATTCATTAAACTGAATTATATTTTATAGTTTACGAGCGGTTTGGGTCAATATTAATATCCGTAGCTAATCCCCGCCAGCAAGATACTACGTGCAATTCCTGTTCTGCGTTACAGCACAAGCTAATCTATCCCAGCGACGAAAGGACAGAGAAAGGTTTCGTAGAGGAGGAATCGCTGAACTTGTTGTCAATCCCGGTTTCAAGAGCTGAGTCGTGGACTCGATCCCTGTTGTACGACCCATGGAAAGATGCTGATGATATCTGACCACGATGTAGTAGTACAGTACTACGTCACAATAGAACCAACTGGATGCGCGTCTTTTTTTCGGTCTAAACAAACCAATCATCAAACAACGAGAATTATAAATGAGACAGAGATGTCTTCATACCCGCTTCTTGCGTATTCCCTCGCATGTCCTCACATGCATGGCCCATGGCCGTAGATCATACCAACTTCTTCTTTTGGATTTCTCTGGCTGTACCCACTCTCTGCACCCACGGCATAATACTCCATATGGCCGCACCTCTTCAATCCAGGGTTGCTTGGTGAGGAGAGCACAACGTTTTTCTTCGTCTAAGGTGTGTATAATGAACTCTCCCCAGCTCTCCATGTAAGCTCTAGATCTTGTACCAGAAAGCGAAGAACTCTTCGGCCTTTTATAAGCGGTTTGTTTATGGTGGGGGCTGATGTTCGATGTGGATGTCTTCTGCGTGTCTTAGAAATGCATATGGGTGAGGCGCGGTTGGGCGGGGAGGACAGTGTCGAACTTGGCTGGAATGCTAGGCCTTTGGCTATGAAGGTGCATCAGATTATATCTGAGATGTTTACAATAGCGATATTGTAGACGGACAAAGCGTCATCGATAATCTTTGTGATCCTAGGTCCTTGCACCTCACGCAAAGCCTGACAAATACAATAGGTTGGGGTATCTCAGTGCTTGTATTGGAATGCAGTATCCATCTGGGAATCTTAATGTGAGCAGGGGAAGAAAGAAAACAAGAGTCCTGGAGGATGACCGAGTATCTGCATCAGTGCTCTCAAGTAATTGTTCAAGAGCATCGTGCCGGTGGGGTTTCGGAACATAGGGGCTATTGTTAAAAATGTGGCTGTGTTGTCTTGGAGTTGGCGTTTGGCAAATTTCTAAAAGGTCCGTAACGCGTGCGCTATTTCGCGCGTCGCGGCTTACTGTAACACGGCTTCCAGTGACGCTCGTTTCGCCATGCATCCATGCCTTCGCCTATGTGAAGTGATATCTATCATATGCTCACTTATCGATCTTGGTCCGGATTTCAAAAGAACTCTCGCTGCTCTTGCGTCAACATGCAAGGCCTTCAAAGAACCAGCGTTGGATGAGCTGTATCGAGAGGTTGACGTGTCAGAGGCGATGATGTGCCTACCAAAGGATTTATGGACTTTCAACTCGAGCAGGGTCATGGTGAGTCCAAATAATATCATCACAAGGGCGAAGTTAGTCTAACAGCACTGCATCATGCCAGATTTTTCAACGAAGCATGCTGCTATCAGATTGGAGTATTCTTGAACGATATGCGTCCAGGGTCCGGTGTCTAGTGATGAGCTTTGACGGATGTACGGTACACGAAGATCTTCTCGGCTCTATATCATTCTACTGCGATGGCCCTCTGTTTCTGAACCTTCAGCATGCATGGTTAGGAGGGTTCCCGTTCGCTTTCCTTCACCTTGTTCTCAGTCCCAGACTCGTCGAGTTTGAGGTCGAAGATTATCCCGAGAACTACTTTCACTCATTTGTCCTGGTCAGCCGCACATGTCCATCTCTGCTGACTATCGATATAAGCGGAGACGCAAGTGCCAAATCAGAAACTGTCCTCCCTATCGTGTTATCCGATGCCGTAGCCGTCGGGTTCAAGAAGCTGAAGAGTTTGCAACTCTACCACCCTAGCGTTATCCATAACCCATACGATATTCTCCCCGCTTTATCCCGGCTGGAGTCCCTGGAAGACCTCCTGCTCTTCATACAGCCGGACTCCCCCTTTAGGCTAGTCACTGCCTCTCACCAACGCTTGACCCCCTTCCCTTCCCTTCGGAAACTTTTTCTTGAAGCAGGTGGAGCAAGTCATACCACACGCCTGATGTGCTGCCTTTGTGACCTTTTAAGTTTGAACGAGCTAGTTGTCAACTTCAATGTGTCGTCGGAGAACGTCGACGAGGTTTCCGACATGGTGCGGGTGCTCTCCGGAACTTTACCAAAGAATATACGCAAACTCATCATCAAGAACACCCCGAGTTTGGACGACGGCTACCCAGCGCTTCTCAGTCTCACTCTTTTTCGTCAATTATATCAGTTCACTAACCTGGTCGAATTCAGATTTGAGCTTGATTCTTGCCCCTCGATGGACGACATTACCATTGAAGAGCTGTCGCACGCATTCCCCTGTCTTGAACACCTATCCCTCGGCCGAAGTTCTCTCCCAAATACGCCCCCAAGAGCCACTTTGTCAACTCTCGCAGTTCTTGCAATGAACTGCTCTCGTCTTCGCTCAATAGGGATGATCGTCGACTGCACAGTTGCCGCTAATGCGACGCTCGACTCGTCTCCGCCAATCGTAAGCGAGAACTGTATTGAAACGATGAGCTTGGGAGATTCGCCCATCGATGACGCCCGGTTCACCGCACATCATCTGTCGCGCATGTTTCCCCGCCTCTGTTCCCTAGTACAGGCTCGGTTTGACCCATCCACAGCCAACAGTTGGGATTGGTTACTGGTTGATAGTTGGATTGGGTGAATAAGCACTTCATGAGTAATGTGCACATATTCCGTCAATCCACGTAACGTTCGGCTAGATACGAGAGTCAGCTACTGAACTCCAGCGTCGGCCTGCTTCAGTGTATGATATGTATCTAGGTGTAAGTTGTGCTAGCCATACATATGCTTGGAGGGACTAGCCCGGCGGAGGCATCTCACGAAGTCTGAATGTACGTTGAGATTTTGCGTCACAATTGAAATCCAGTTCTGATAGAACCTGAGCTGCTGTGGCGGAGATCAGGATACCATTTCCATACGCTGCCTCACACAAAGACAGATGATCTTACGTACACAGCAACGATGCAGGTGTTCGCAGCCTGGTTGTACTGCGCGATGCTGCGTTTGCGGGGTCTTGGCGAATGTTGGCCGACTCAGGGGTGTGAATACCCTGATTAGGCAGAAGAGCAAGCTCGCGGAGTTGAAATGGACTCGCGGCAATCTCTCGGCAACCCTAAAAGGGTAATGAAAGACTCGCCGAAAATTATAGCGAGCATCTCGTTACTCTTTTGAGCTCGGTTCATTCGGACAAACAACATGTTCACTGTTATCGTGCAATGAATGTGCTTGACCCACACATCCATGCGGGAACAGGAACAGAACAGAAGAACATTGCTGTGCAGCAGGGCGTTGCTGGCTCGGGCCGCAGCTACTAGAATGTCATAAATACGACGGTCCGCCCCACTGTGCAGATCATCTACACCTTCTCCGTGCATCGTTTCCTCCGTTGGTACAACCCCCCAGAATGTTCCTCACCCTCCAACGAAAGAGGTTTCTTCCGTTTGTTCTCTCTACGCTTGCTCTGTTCTCTCAGAGCGTCAATGCCGGTGAGTACATTCCGTCTGCATTTTCATATCAGACGTGTGATGAAGGCTGGAATAGACAGCTCGAATTCAACCACGTCAAGCGACGTGCCGACTTTGGTTGAGCGGGTTTATCGTAAGTCAAGAAAGAAAAGCCTCCTAGGAGGGCCTGATGAAGTGCGCTAACATGACCGACTAGACTACAGCCCGAGCAAGCCCACTGCAATCGTTGCTGGGGTTCTCTATGCGATTGCTGCTTCGCTAATCTTCGTACGGCTCTGTCGAGCCCGAAGCTGGTGGGGCCTCTGTCTTCCTATCGCTGCTGCTCGTGAGTCCCCCGCCATATAGTTTAGGCCTACTGGTGCTCAATTTACTTACGCCTCCGTACGCAGTGATGTCTATCGGCTTCTTCTTGCGCATACCGATGGCTCTGAACCCCAACAGCCTGGGCGTGTTCATGATCCAAGACATGTTTATAATCCTCTCACCGGCTGCGTTCCTCGCGTTCAACTACATGTTGTACGGCCGACTTGTCTCTCGCTGTATCGACCCAAAACATTCGTGGGTCCAGCCTCGGAAAGTAGCTCGCATCTTCGTTACCAGTGATGTTGTGACATTCCTTATCCAGGCGAGTCATTGTTTTATGTTTCGTCAAGCGAGTGACGCTGACGTCTTGTTCGATGACCTAGGGTGGAGGTGGTGGGCTACAGGCATCTAAAAGTTCAAGCTCGATCACACTCGGCGCTCGTGTCCTTCTAGTCGGTCTCATTCTGCAAACACTTTCGTTTGCTTTCTTTATCGTCCTCGTTATTCATGCACATCGGAGTTTGCGAAATGAAAAGATTAAGGCATCAGACCACCTTTGGGGAATGTTGTTCAAGCTGTTATATTTCACTTCGTTCTTCTTCTTGGTAAGTCATTTGAACCCAATCGATCAGTTTTTTTGCTGAATGCGAACAACCTGCCTCATTCCAGCTGCGGTGCGTGTATCGCACCATTGAATATGGACAAGCCGAAGACGGCACCGGATATTTGCAGAATCATGAAGGTACGTGTACTTCGTTCTTGTTCGGTGTATGTATTGCTCATCGCCTTCGTATTCAGTCTTCTTCTATGTCCTCGATTCGCTGGCCTTGCTCGTTGGAATATCCGCTTACATTCGCTTCTGGCCAGATAATTATCTGCCAAAGTTCCCGACATCGTTTTCCCAAGTTCCGCTGAACGAACTCGCTTGAAGGACTGTTGTACATCCTCTGATTATGGACGAAATTAGCTTATACTCCTGAAGCTCGGACTTGCATATGTTACCTTTTTCTACATACTTGACGTTAATGCTAAGTAGAGATTTAGAAGCTACGTGTTGCACTCTATTTAAACCTTCACAACGGATTTGATTCTCGTAACTGCTGATGGTGACCGACCCGCTTTAGCGTATGGTGCCAATGTGAGGCTTATCGAAGGACGAGGGAGCACAACGAATTAGGGGCTACTGCCGTGTACACTGTGGCTGTGCTATTTAGCCCCTAACGTGACGTGCAGGCAACGCGCGTCGCGTTTTGCTCTAACCAAAAGCTTCGCTCATCCGTCACTCCAAGCATCTCCACAGCATGCATCCGTGCCTTCGCCTTCCCGAAGTTGTTTCTATCATATTCTGCTCTCTCAATAAGAAAACCTACTTCAAAACCCTGGTAGCTCTCGCAGCGACTTGCAAAGCTTTCAACGAGCCAGCATTGGACGAGTTTATCGTGAAGTCAACATTTCGGACCTGTTCAGGTGTCTTCCGAAAGACCTATGGAAGATAGAAGGAGAGATGTCTATTATGGTAAAGTCAGATCGGATCGCTACACCCAAGGCATTTGACTTGCGTTCGTTGTGCTAGACATTTCAACGAGGTATGACACTTTCCGAGTGGAGTAAGCTTGAACGCTATGCGATGAAAGTTCGAGACATTACATGCACCGTGGCAACAATTCACGACGACGTCATGGGCTCCATATCCTACTACTGCCGTGCTCCTCTCTTCCCAAATGTTCAGCGCGCTCTCTTCAGTGGCGGATATTCATGGCTTTCTTGCCCCTTGTTCTGGGTCCCAGGCTCATCGAGCTGGAGCTTGAGGATCTTCCTGCGAAATACCTGCACTCGCTTATTACTATCAGCCGTGTATGCCCCTCCCTTCAGAGTCTCCTTGCAACTGCGCAGTCCGACGGAGAATGCGATACTATCCTGCCCACCATCCTCTCCGACGCCGTGTCTCTAGGTTTTCATCGACTTAAGACCCTTCATCTCCTAACCCCGAGCTTTGTCCATGACCCATCCAGACACCTCGTTGCCCTTTCTCGTATGCAATCACTGGAAGAACTTGGTCTATTCATCCTCCCAATCTCATCTGAGAATCTCGTCGCTGTCCCTAGTCAAACTTCGATCCCCTTCCCCTCCCTTAGATCCCTCTTTCTCGAAGCTGGTGGCCCAAGAGAGGTTACTCGCACCATGAGCTGCCTATGCGACCTCGAGAATATGACTGTTCTCACCGCTAACATGGACCCTGACATCGAGAATAGTGACGATGTCTCCGACTTGATTCGAGTACTCGCAGGAGTTTTGCCCCAAAATATGCGCAGTATTGATATCAGGCATTACAGTACCGAAGGACCTGGACCCTTTTGCATGAGCATCATCGGCTTCCAGCGACTATATCGATTCAAGGCTCTACGAGAATTACGGTTTGACCTAGTTTCCTTTCCTCAGATGGAAGACGCTGCCATCGAGGAACTGGCACATGCTTTTCCTCATCTTGAACAGCTGTCACTCTGTCCCAAAGCTCCCTATTTCCGCCCCAGCAACGTTACATTTGCAGGTTTATCTACTCTTATTCACAATTGTCCCCAGCTTCGCTCAGTAGCGATGATCGTTGATTGTACGGTCGCTGCTAACGTTACGTCCAGCTCGTCCCCTCCGCCTGCACCCGAGAATCACGTAGATAGGCTTGACCTCGGGGACTCACCGATCGATGACCCCGAGTTTACCGCACAGCACCTCTCGCGCATGTTTCCTCGCCTTTCTACTATCGTCACCCATCACTTAGACCAATCCACTGATGACAATAGTGATGATTGCATCAGGATTTTGACACGTGTATTAACCGCACTTTCCTGACTTTGCCAGAGTGAACCTACTTTCCCAAAATTTGAAACCACAATTCTGCTATATTTGAGGATCCAAATCGGTTTGAAAGACTCGTAGCTTACTCTTCGTAATGAGATTTGCAGCTTCAATGCCACTGATGTGGTTTTCTAGCCAAATATTCTCTAGTAAAGAGCCGGAAATACCAAAAAAGTAGGCTCATCTCGGCAAAGTCAGGATAATGCCGGTAAAGCGGCTTGTCATTTTCCTGATGACTGGTTTATGGTTGAAAGCATCATTCGCGGAATCCACACTTCATGATCTTCCTGACGCTAAGAATCGCATTCTAGCGTCTTTCATCTCGAGCTGCGTATCTCCTTTACCCGCTTCATATATTCTTTTGTATACCTTTTACTTAGGCACGTTATCGTGCTTGAGGGAGTTTTTAACAATTAGGATGGATCCGAACTCTAGACAGGTATCCCCCCGTAGATATCCCCTTCATGTACGACTATCTTTCATCAACATGCATAGGTAATCCTTCGTGTTAATCTGTTATCTGCGCTAGGTGGTCCAAGCGAGATTCACTATTGACTTTGGGCTCGTCATGTTATTCGAACTCCGTTCCGGCCGCAGGCGGTTGGACGCGGATTGGGCGCGTCACTCAGTACTCAGCTCTGAGCTCACCTTGCAAAACAACCACAACTTCCTCATCACGTTCATCGGGCCATGCATCGATGTTTGTATTTAACCGAGATCATATCTAATATATGTTTACAGATCGACCAGGAGGTCTCTGAGCCAACCCTCGCTGCCCTCGCAACTACATGCAAGGTTTTCACGGAGCCAGCACTCGACGAGCTCTACAATGACGTGCTCCTCTCAAATATACTAAGATGTCTTCCAGATGACCTCTTAGACATCGATGAAGATGAAGATGAAGAGAAGGATATTATAGTGAGCGCTGAGCACTGATTATGTGGCAAAGCGCTTACATGGTCCATCTTGTGCCAGGCTTTCTCTCGGAGTATGTTGCTCTCCGAGTGGCGCACCTTGAAAGGATATGCATCACGAGTGCGATCAATAGACAGCTCAAACTCGGAAATCGATAAGGACGTCTTCGGCTCCATAGCTCAGTACTTCAGTACTGCAACAACACCATGTTCCCGAATCTCCACGAAGCCTATCTAGACTCTGCTTTTCCCTGGGCTTTCCTGCCCCTTGTTCTAGGTCCTCGACTTGTGCGAGCCCATTTCGACTCCCTCGCCCCCGAGTTTGGACACGCCATCGTCTTTCTTGCCCGCAAGTGCCCATCGGTGAAGTATGTTTCCCTCCTTATGGGAAAGGATCACCCACCGGACAGCATGTTTGCCACCATGCTCGCAGATGCTGTATCTCTAGGCTTGCAAAATGTCGAACGGCTGCACTTGGGAACTCCCGATGTCGTTTATAAACCATCAGCGATCCTTTCTACACTGTCAAGAATGAAGTCGCTTGATGCACTGATCCTTGACTTGGAATCACCCTCAACCTCACGACTACCCTCTATTCCGTCACGAACATCCCTTCCTTCTCTCACGCAGCTCACCCTTGAAAGCGGTGGGCCAAAGGAAGTGATGCGTATCATGAGCTGCATTCGCGATCTTTCCAATCTGGCCACCTTCCATGCCACTTTGAAGTATGGACCTGAGGACAAGGAAGCCGATATATCTGACATGATAGCGTCACTGGTTCAAACATTGCCAGAAACCATGCTTAGCATCCACCTCAGCAACGTCGATCCTACTATCTTTGCGCCGAGTCCAGCTGTATTCCGTCCGCTGTTCCGATTCAATCAACTTTTTGACCTTACCGTCAACTTCGTCTTCGATCCTCCATTGAACGACGATGACATGGAGGCGCTGTCATTGGCCCTTCCCAGACTCAAGAGTCTGTCACTGCCTCTTTTGACCGGTTCCCATGCCATTACCCGGACCACTCTACAGGGCCTCGCGACGCTGCTTCGCAATTGCCGTCATCTCTCAGAGCTCTCCCTAGCCCTTGATCTGACGACCGCCACCAACGCTGCATATGACGCGCTACCTCCATGGGTGCGGAACACGCAGATTACCTCTCTTTCGCTGGGGAACTCTCCGATGGACGATCCTGCCTTTGCAGCCCGCCATCTCCTGCGCTTGATCCCACGCCTCTCTTCCCTACCCGAATACAATGGAAGCGATCCGAACGCAGGTGTCTGGGAGGAGGTCGAGAGACTGGTCAAGCAGCACGCTAGTCGTGTTCCTACTCAAACTTTACTTGTTTAGTACTTCCAACGTCTTTGGTATATACGCATCTGTCTGCATAAGTGTATGCTTGCTAGGTTTCTGCTTCACGCCTGCTGATAAATAGTATCTGCGCCCGTAAGTGTCTACATGCCAAGGGCATTCTCGCATCATCTACGTCGCACACCAGTATTCCAATATTAGCATCATGATCTCGGTTTGTTCCCTTCCACGTCTATATGTGCTTTGGTGTGAGGCATCAAGTAATTATAGAGCGGTTAAGATATAAAGACATGGGTATTAGTTATTATGAGGGACGGTACGAAAATATGACACGAGAAACTTGCGCGTCGATCTGACCATTAGCCCTACTGCACATCGCGCGAAGATTTGATCATCCTCTCGGCATCGATCAACGCCTCAACCTTCCCCATTGGCTAGCATTAGCATTACGCCACCACCTGCCATCCGATCCTACGTATAGATCATGTAGTTGCGGCATCATGTTTGCAATGATACGAGCGGCCCATTCGCGGTCATCGACACGAGATGCTGAGACGTCCTAAGAAGCCATCGCCGTGCTGTGAGCGTCAACTGCCGACTTCTTACAACGGGCCTCGGCGGAAACGGTGGCATCAATGGCGAGGGAGAGGTCCTTCAGCTGTGGACATCCACGAAGCAGATGGGCGACCCCGCGAAGTGTCGCTGTGGGAAAGTCGCAGCTGGATTCTAAGCGTAGTCGCGTTAGGGAAGGGAAGGTTTGCGCTAGGAATTGTAGGTGCCTGTCGGTGTAGTGTTTTTCTGAATCCGATCTTAGGGAGAAAGATGTCAGCTGACGGAGTTTGCCCAGACGCTCCAGGAAGTTGTCCGTCATAGCTAAGCTCCTACATCCCCAAATCGTTATGTCAATGCCCTGTAGTGTTTCTGGTACTTTTGTAGACAAGGACTCCAAGACACGCTTCGCGTTGACGGCTTGACCGATGCTCGACAATGAGACCGAAACAAACTGGATTGTTTCCATAATTGGCATATCTTTTATGATGCTCCCAACGCCCTCCCATCCGCCGTGGAAGTGAAGGCGGGTGAGATTGGGAAGGGAGAGTGCACGCGGGGATGCTCTCAGCGTAGGTTGACGATAGTAATAGCCAGGGAGTAGAGTAAGAGAGTTTAGGGATCGGATGGTGCCTACTGCCGTAAAAATAGATTCGTTACTGCCACGCAATGGGATCGAAAGCGATTTGAGCTGGGGTAACCGTCTCGCCGCAAGCGATAAAAGTTCAAGTAGCCGGTCGTCGGGCACCGAGTGAGGAAAAGTGAGAGACTGAAGGCACTGGCTCGATTGAATAGCAGCGTCAATAAAAGAGATGAGTACGGCTGTAGAAGATGTCGAAGAAGAGCCCAGCGATAAGTCTCTGAGGGATGGCCCGAGATACCACTGAGAGAATAGCGGTAGATAGGATTCTTTGATGCTGAAACTGACATGAAGGGCGCGTATATGTGGGAATAGAGTTGCCCCGCAGTGAGAAAGTATCCCATCCAAGACACCATCGGCGAGAATGGTAGTATCAGAGAGACCGTTGATGTCCAATGTCCGCACCCGTGGAGTGTAGTTCTCCAGTACGTGCCAGTCGCTACGTGACATTGCGCGATTGAAGCTGAAGGTGCGCCAAGGCCGTTCTCTATAGCCGCTTTCCTATTCCCGCTGATGCTTCAGTTACGCTCTTGTGCAACGAGACAGGTGTGCTTACCTCTTTCGCCTCAATCTTCCATAAGTCACTAGGTAAGCACCTGAGCATATCGCCAAGACAGAATATGTCGCGATAAAGTGCATCCAATGCCGGATCTTTGAGGACTTTACAGGTTCTAGCCAGCGCAAACAAGCATATGTTCGCAGACCTCCTGCGACCGCCTGACAACGGGGACTGCAAATTGTCGCCCTCAACCACCAATGAACATATTAGTGTGGTCAATTCCGGAATGCGAAGGCAAGCATGCATAACTGAATGGCGGTCAATATCCACCAAATCTCAGATTGACCAATCATCAACGATGCGTACCTCGTATACTCTTTCAGTGAGCTTGGGCGCTTGAATACTCGGGCAACCGACGCGACAAGTTTTGACAGACACTTGGGGCGACGCGAAAACCCTTAGTTTACTGCCGTGTTCAAACTCCGCATCCAGCGACGCGCCCAACATCGTGACCGCGACGCCGACGCTCATATGGATCTCAGAGCTGTGATACCCAACGTTCCTCAAAGCTTCACCCCCGCATCCACTCGCCACACTTCCTTCATTCTCGGAAGCCCTTAAACTATGCTAATTGCCAGAATTGATACATCAACGTACCTTCCTCCAATTGACTCTCACTCCGACGTACACCGGCAAGTAACACTGTCAGCTGGAAACGAGTCCCCACCACTCATTTGTACGATGGTGGTTGATCCACAATTAGAGGAGGCCCGTTCAAAACTTGCAAAACCATATACAGCATAGAATACTGCAATGAAAACATTCAAGGATAGGTGCGCATATACTCACATGCCCCGTAGTGTACTGTATAACAACTAAACGGTACCTTCTAGCTGAACTCCAATGGCGTTCGTGGGCAGCTCACCAAAGACCATATCGCTCTTGCGCTATTCTCGCCTCCGAAGTTGCACTCTTCGCGCCCAGATTATGGAGGAAAGGTTCAAACGCCATGGATTTTGTACACATCAGAAGGTGTCGCATGTTCCCCGTCCACCGAGTACGCTTCAGTGTTTGCATTGCCTATACTCAATAACTAACTATCCACAGACCGCCACCTACATACTAAGACCCACGCTGCGTGGTCGTAACATCATCCTCCCGTTCACTCTCGTACTGCTAGTTCCTAGTGCATGAACTGCGGCCCTAACACAGCAGTAGCAGAACCCTCCGTTTTCTTGCCTCTTCATGTCGCGGCCGGCTCTTCCGCCCAAGTGTCCGTCACTAGTCGTATCGGAACGGCATGCGACATCTCCAGAAAAGACGACTTCAAAGGTTGTTGAGGCTTTAGCTCGAGCACAATGAGATCCTGGTTTGGAGTCGGAGCCATGGTGAGCCCATTGCACCCTGTATGAAAGGCACAAACAGGTGACGAACCTTGACTGAAAGGTTTGAGACGATGAAGCTGGGCCCATCAACCTCCGCATCCCCACACACGACTTCGCCATCGCAGTCCAGCGCCGATAGTCCGTCTTCTTGGGGTGTAAGCGTTGATTTGGTCACGAAGATCTGTCCCTCTCCCAAGATGCGACGAGAAGTAGCTATCTCCTCATTTACGGTAACGCTAGTCTTGCGGAGAAGGTACACCCGTACTGAAACATGCCCTTCGACAGATCCTACACCATCTCTTAGATGAGCAAGAGATGCCTCGGTTGCGTGAAACTGGACATGGAAAGGAATGATGTCGGATAACGCGTATACGCGGACTATTGGGATATATAGCTTCGAATTAGTTCGTTGTGAATATACGCTTCACGCTGATGAGGTCCAAAGCGCTCACAGAACACTGGACAGCCGTCAAAGCGGAGCGTTGGCAAGGCTTCATAATGCATTGGCTCTGATGCCACTCGTCCGGCGCGCTCCTCATGCTTGGCACGAATGGATCTTCCCTACAGGTCGCCGGTGCAGGTGGGCGCGTACGCGGGAAGTACGTCAGAGGTATTGACACGCTGCCGGATCCTGTCAGCAGCATTAATGAAATGGATCGAATGCACGTACCTGTCTGCCGGTTTCACCAGTCCTAACAGCTGCTTACGTTTTGACAATAGGACTGTCAGGTCATATGAGCAGGATGTTGATAGCACATCGTTCTCGAACGAGGGAGGTAATTGACGAGTCTGGCTGCCGTCCCAAAACTTGGACGGCCAAACCAGTGCGATGGGGATAGTCGGAGGACATGGTCCCGAAGGACCTGCTTTCCACAGCGTAAAGGACTCGTCGAGAACCCTCGTTCGTGATCTGCTCCCTGTGCTAGCGATGTCGATGCTAATCTCCCCTCTCAGCTAATGCAGTCTCAGCGGCTTGTCAACGGTATCCAAAACGAAATTGTACTCACTCGTATGGTGACTTCAATAATGTTGTCGATGTCGTGAACCGCAAGATATCCTTGTATGCAGCCTCCGCGTCCGTAAACGGGCTGGATACGACCGGGCAGTTGGTCCGAGAGGACCACCGTAACCTTGTCGGTTATGCGTCTGAAGGACCCAGTGCGTGATGACGTCGCGCGACGATTATGCGCAACCCTCTGTTCGCCATGAAGCGGCGTCGAGGAGTACATAGGAGATGGCTCCGACGGCGTATACTGAGGTGGTCCGGAACTCATGGAACTGGGGGGCGGGGAGGCGGGATGTTAGACTGCAATTCGCCTCGTGTTGACCCGCCCCGACGGTATTTAATGTAACGCCGTTTTCTCAGCCAATACTATGCTCTCGGAGCGCTCGTCTCACAGTGCATATGTGCCCACAACCCATATGTTGCCCATAACCCAGGGCCCTCAGCCCATAATCCGAACCCACAACCCACAACCCACGCGCGCCTGGGCGGACTTTCCGTATGCGCTTGTTAGGTGGCCGACACAGCCTTGCGAGGTGGTGCACTGTTCTAAAAGTACCATTTGCTTTTCTGCTTACTTTCGCGGTGTCTTTGCGTTGACGACGCATACCACCCAATTGAATTGCGAACTACCGGTCTACAGTTGATGTCTACGTCCAACTTGTTTCCTCGTGTCCATCATCTCCCCACGCGAACCGGACACTTGTCAATTCACCACGGCGACTTCCATCATCAACGTTATCAGCTCCCTCCGGCTCTATCATTCTGCTCTCATTCTCGCGCCGTAAACTCAGAACGAGATGCGGGCCCATGATAGAGCGTGCTAATGTTGCTACGACGTTTTGAAAGATATTAAGCAAGGTGTTCGTTGACTGCAGTGGAGTTGAATACAGCTAAGAAAGCAATCACTCCAGCGTCTCACCTGTACCAATGCAGACGTCTTTAGCATGAGGCTAGAAGCAAGTAGGGCTCTATAGTCCGATAGCGCTTAGTATCAGAGGTTACATTTCGTAGGCATTAGCTCACAAGAAGAAACAAAGCACGTTGTCCTTGATCAGGATCATAAACAGGTTGCTCATCCTCCACAGCAGACTCAGACCGAGTCCATTCCGCCGTTCATACATTGCATCTCGAAGGTGCAACACGAACCTGTTTAAAGACAAACTGGCCAGGATCACCTCGATGGCCACTATCGCATAGATGACGCTCGCATTGTACCACGCCGAAGAAGTCAAAGAAACCAAGGCAGGTGCGGAGAAGACGCATAGCCTATCACTGGAGAGTGAGTTCTCCGACGCTACGCATGGTGTGAGGTTTGCCAAAAATTGTTAGTGGGGTGAAATCCGTTACCGATTATCCCGCCCGAAGGTAAGATGATAAACACCATAGACACGACGAAGACACCAGACTCAATGGCGAGACAAGCTAGAAGCAGAGCTAATATCGTTGTGGACCGCGCGTACAGCGCGTACAAACGTATCATAAGCAATGCTTCAAGTAGAAAGGCAGCCATTCAGCACGGAACTTCAATAACATCTCCAGACGCTTACCGTGTAGCGCCACGACAATGACCCTCGTCAAACTCTGAAAGAACATCAAGAAGAAGTAGCCTGAAAGGGTCGCACCCAAAATCGGAATCCTGCTGCTGAAGAAGAAACCTAAAATCTTACACCTATGTAAGCAACGGGCACTGTCAACAGCAAAATGAGTAGCAGAGAGGCATCGACGTACTGCTAGAGCTGAGATGAGCCCCATTGGCTGGGAATATCAAGTGTCTACATAGCATCGACGACTGCTTACCGACTTGGATAGAGCAATGGTCTCGACTGCTGAACTTAAACCCATGTGTACCGCCCACTTTGCACTGCACACTTACAAATCTCAGTGCTGCATATGTTCTGTGTGTCAAAGGCCGCCCGTTTTGCTTGCGAGATGTACTCACAACATTACCAGGATACCGAGGTAACGCAGCTGGACAGTCCATGAATAACATGGGAATTCATAGGAACTTTAAAGACTAACCACGACATATAGTCCTGTTACAGGCGACAGTTTTGTTTTCTAACTTGAGATCAGCATCCATTTGTCTAAGCACCATAGTTCGTAATCAGCTTACCCACACGTATCTTATCTGAACTTCGTAAAAGAAGTGCGGACTCTATAAGGGCTTTGAGAAGGGCACGAACCTCTTCATCGAGGAGAAGTACTGCGTTGACCACGGTGTCAAACGAGATGGTGAACGCCCCAAGTATGACGATGCATGGCGTAACGTAATCATAAATCACAAGTGTCGATAACCCAACTGTACGCAGAATTTGTTAGCGGGTTTGAATTTACAAAGCATTGGGACCGCCGTTGTGCTCATGGCAAATACTCACCTCTTGCATATGCCAGGTTCTGGTCGAGCTGAGCGGAGACCCAGGACGTCGGCGTCCTCGATATATTTGACATATATAATTATCAACTTGACTGTATCCTGCTATTTTCGGTCTGATACTTCCGAGGTGAAATCTAGGGGAGAGTGTTCACGTTGGCGGGGGGTGTAAAGCGTGGAGGGGTGCACTGACGGATAGCCCCGTACACTTATACCATATCCTTGAGGGCTGTACGCTATTCTTAGACGAAGGCGATGACGGAGCGATGTCTGGCAATGTCCTACGCACGTTGATGGTCGTGAATTCGAGCCCACTACATTGGGATGCTGCGACTCCCCGTGATGTGAAGATGTGCAACGAGGCGAACATCAACCGCATCCGAGTTACGCCTCATGGCGCAGTCGTGATGCGACTTGAGACAGGTATCGACTATTCACGCATCAAAAGCATCTATAAAAACAATAAACTAGGTATTCAAAGTATTTACGAAGAACAAGGAAAGGGAGAGAGGTTCCACTAAGGGGAAAGACGTGAGATAAAGCAAGGTCAAGCCGCGTACGCACACGAAAGAGATATATCGCTCGAGATAAAAAAACCCATAGTCCGCCATTCGCATGCAGACCTATCCCGGGTGAAGATTCGGAGACACATAACTCTCCTTCCCTCGGTCGTCGATATGCGGGTACTTGGTCTGGTAGGCGCGCTCTATGGAAACCTCGGTAGTGATGTGTCCGCGAGCGGCGAAGTCGTTCAACAGGGCTTTGATCCTTTGAGCTTCTTGTACGTTGGGGTCGTACCAGGGTAATCGATGGTCGAAGAGGTCAACCTCCATGCTTACATGCAACGGCGAGCACGCCTCTCGTTTACGGCCTTCCCTCCTCCCTTCAACACTGCGAAGCCCCAACCGGTAATCGAGAAGATCCTTGAGTTGCTCGGCCCGTGGCATCTCGGCGTTGACGACGAAGCCGAACTGGATGTTCTCCAGCTCCGGCAGCGGCGGCTCCCCCCTATACTCCGATTTCCCCGCAAGATACTCGAGAAGCCCGTCCATCCACGTCCACTCGTAGCACGCGAAGAACGTGAACGCACGGAGGGACGGCGTACATCGAAGAATGTCAATGATCTCTGACTCCATGAAGTGGACATGGCGCACGCGGAGCACTTCGAGCGTGCAGTCCGACCGGCGGAGAAGATTGGGGACCTGGTCCCTGTGCCAGTCGTCCACCGACCAGATGAGGTTACCTGCGCTGTCGATCTCGAGCGTCTTGAGAGACGGCGTGACGAGGGTGCTGCAGGGTTCACAGATGGATGCCTGCGGGTCCATGCGTCTGAGTCGGAGAGTGGTGAGGCATGGAAGGACGATGGTCTGGAGATACTCGTGGGGCGTCCACGGGATGTTGGTGAGCCCGAGGTTTAGCGTGACGAGGTTGTGCGTCCAAGCAAGGACGCGGAACTGGTGGCTGATCTGGAGGTGGTAGAATAGGGGTTCGTGCAGAATGGACAGCTCGGTGAGCTGAGACCAGGAGTCCGAAAATATCATCATGTCCACCAGTCTAGCGTTCCATGTGAGTGACGTGAGCCGCGGAACGCGAGCTTCCGCGTCGCCTTGGAAGTCCTGCGGGCTTTCCGTAAGAGGGCGCCAGTGCGTTGCGCTGCTTCGTGCTTCGAGTGTTTCGAGGAATGGTAGTTCGGCAGAGAAGAGCCGCAGGAAGTTGTATAGCGCTAAGTCCGACACGTTAAGCTTCAGCTTCTTCCATCGGTGCGTGTTCGCTAAGAGCACGTCGACAATTGTCGGGACGAGATGTGGGGGAAACATGCCAGTTTCGACAAACTCGAGGGATATCGTGAGAGTTGACGCGCGAGATAGCCACGTGTCCAGGATGGCCAGCACCTCATCCACGAAGTCGTCCCAGTACACTGGCGTTCCAGGGAGATCGATAGAGAGGCTTGTCCAGAGTGTGGGGTTCAAGCTGAGTACCTCACGCCATGTACCGCAGACGTGGCCGAGAACGAGAGGCGGCTCTCTTGCAGAGGGACGACAGCGCGAGGTGAATGTGCTGTACTGGAATATTTCGGCAAGGACTTCCGGAGGAAGACTCGGAGGCGCCGTGAAGCGGTTTGAAGACGACCCTGAAACCCCCTGAAGAGCAGGTTAGCCGGTGATAAGACTTGTCAATCTTACGTGTTCTGCTTACTCTCATTTCCATGCTCGTACGGCGTCGGTACACTTAAGAGAGTTTGTAGTTCTGGGCGCGAGGTTAAAAAAGGTGGGGCAGAGGTGACAGCACGACATGGTCAAGGCAACCCTCCCGCTAGGCTAAACCGATATTTATCCGCCCAGTATTGATCCGAAAAGAGGTCCAAAAGCAAAAAAAATTCGGCGAGTTTTGGCTGTTTACGGAGACGTCATCGGGGAAGGGGAAGATATGCTAGCTTACTATGCATAATTGCCTGGAAGTTGTCGCATAAAACTGGTAAAAAGGAGAAAAAACCAATCACAACGCGCTGTCCCGGAAATTCATTACGACGTGCATAAAAATTCCGTAGCAAATTTGACTCAACTGCCCCTGGTCTCGAACGTTGCGACGTTGCGGTCCCGAGCCTCAACTACTTCAGACGCCTATGCATTATGCTTCGGGTGAATGCGGTGGCTGACAAGCGCCCGTGCACAGGATTGCCATATCTTCTTCTCTCAACGATCTCAACTCTGGTACTGCATCTACATCTGCACCGCCTTTCCGATCACTGCCTAAACCCAAAATTTTGCTTTACTCTGGGTTTAGCCCATCCCGCCCATCCCTCGCTCCATCAACATGGGTTCCAAAGACAACAACAGGATATTGCATCCTTGCTTCTGTATTTCTGAGATTCTGTTCTCAGTGTTAAACGTCCTTCCCAAGTCCTCTCTGCCAGCTGTCGCCAGAACATGTCAAACTCTGAAAGAACTCGCACTAGACGTACTCTACTACGAAATGGACACCCTCATCGACGTGTTTCTATGCCTATCTGATGATCTGTTGCTCATATCACCTGGGGGGTGGGTTAACTCGGTGAGCTATCGCTTGGATGTCAACCATCGTGCAGCTGATCTCATTCTGTTGCAAGAGAAGACTCACGTTCCGGCGCGGCATGCTCCCATCTGACTGGCAGACCCTGCGGCGATATCTCAACCGCGTTCGCTTACTGCGGTTGACCGAACAAGGCCGCAACGACACTCTGTCTCTCGACGTGTTCAAAGCCGTGAAACCGTACTGCAATGGGTGCTTATTCCCTAATCTACGTTCCTTGACTCTCGATGCAGTCGTCCTTCCCTCAAAATTCTTAGGTCTTCTTTTAGGTCCTCGTCTGACAACAGTGCGGCTACGGAGGTTTGATCCCATCACCTTGAGTTTTGTCAGGGACGTCATTAAGTCCTGCCCAATGGTCACCAATCTAGGCATCCAATGGACTTCATTTAGTGACGGATACGACAACGATGTTCTGAACATCATGGAAGACCTTACTCGTCTCCGTCAGCTAAAGACTCTGAAGTTCTTCACACATCTTCATAGTCTCTCTCGTTTACTTCTTATTCCGACTCGCCTCCCCGTTTTGGAGTGGCTGCACGTCACCGTCCACAGAAATGATCTTACGTTCCTGAAGACACTGCCTTCCTTCACCTTCTCCCATCTCAGGAAGCTCCGCGTTACAGGCGCGGAGCCCATTCAGATCGCACAAGTCGTCCGCGCTTGCAATCTACGCACCGTCTCTACCTTCACAGCCAACGTCTGGACCTCTTCCCAAAATGATGATCCGGAAGGTCTATCGGCACTCACACGCGCACTCGGCTCGTCTCTCGATCCGACCCACCTCCGCGAAATCAACATCGGTCAATCAACGGTCCCTCGAAACATGCGTGATCTTTCCCCTCCGACGTTCGTCCTGAACGCCGGCGTTTTCGAGCCTCTGTACGTCTTCCGCTGGTTGACGACTCTGTCGTGCACGTTCCCCACACAGTTCGCGCTCGACGACGTCACACTCGCGCTCCTCTCTTCTTCGCTCCCGCGTCTCCAGAAACTCTGCCTGTGCGGCGAGATGGGCTGGCAAGGCGCGTACGGCACGACACTTACGGGGCTCGCGTGTGTGCTCCAGAACTGTGTCGATATGTGCGATCTCGCGCTTATCGTCAACGCGACGGCGGCGCGCAACGCGGCTTTTGCCTCCTCCCAGGATGTCCCTAGCATGGGACTCAACGCACGCATTACAGAAGTGCGGCTCGCGGATTCGCTCATCGACAATGAGGTATTCGCTGCGACGCAGATGCAGAGGATGATGCCGCGCCTGAGAACGTTCATGCAGCTCGAGGGGGGATTCGTCGTGGGGAGGTGTGTTTCCGATAAATGGACGGCAGCCCAAAGACTGTTGAGAGCGCTGTCATCCTCGCATACAGGACAGGTTAGTTGCAGTGAAGAAGAAAAGCGCATTTGAGGTGACGATTGCGGGCTTGTACTATACAAATATCAATTAATACTAAGCGGCCTTCTGATATAATCAACCCTCTCAATATCGACCAAGAACTTGACCCTCCTCCAAAGCCTGGATGTCTCCCGTGTATCCCTTGAAGCCTCACCGAGTTCATATAGGTTCGGCATCATCTTCGCGGTAACGCGAGCGGTGAACTCGGGGTCATCAATCAACGATCCGGAGACGTCCCACGAGACCATGGCCGTGCTACGCACGTTGATCGCCGTCTCTTTACACCGAGCGTTCGTACGAGTGGTAGCGTTGATCGCGAGGGAGAGGTGCTTTAGGTGCTTCAATCACTTTTAGTAACAGAAAATCACAGTTTGTCTGCAGTGAGATGGAATTCGCGGAGGACACCAAGAACATTTAAAAACTTGCTGGCAATCGTATTTTAGTTTGGAGGACACAATCAAGGACCTCGAACGCTCGAGCCACATGCAGTACAAGATACAGCTGCTATCTATGGTTAATTACTCTCTTCTCCGCCAACTGATCGACATTATGGAGCTGATGATAACCCGGACGCCCTCTCGGGTTTAGCTTTTTTGGTCGCCGTCCAGAAGGCGGCATGGTATACGTAGCCAAGCATACTATCCTTGTTGGACGTGTAAGGCGAGTTGATCGTCTTCACCTCCTATATAACAAACAGTACGAAGTACCAAGAAAAATCAGCTCTCTAGTTACTCGTCGAGCAGCAAAAAAACACAAGACGCACTAAAATCTCAAACCCGATCCCCCTTGCAAGCTCGAGCACCTCGTCCAGCCCGAGCTCGATCGACGGGTCACTCGTACTGTTGTTCTCCCAGTGCCACAAGAGCGGGCCAAGGTTTATCCACACCCCGCCTGGGCGGAGAATGCGGTGGATGATGCGGAGGTAGTTGACGATATTTTTGGCCTATATGCGTTGGTTAGTCAATGTCTCTCGGGATGCGAAAGCAGCAAGGTGGAGAGGAGAGGGGTTGAAGGAAGGACGCACAGTGTCGATGAAGAAACACGTCATAATCGCGTCCCACAGACCTGCGTGCGGTTCTGGCGGGATTCCATCTTCCGTCGGCTCCATTATCATTGAGGCGGGGTCTTCGTCCGCGCCATAGATCTCCTCAAAGTCGCCTGTCAGGTTTTCATCTGGGTCAACGTCAACTCGTCCCAACCAGAAATAGTGGTAATTTGGGGGGACGCAATGGGCGAAAACGGACCTGCGATAAGCTCGAACTTGATCCCGTCCGGAAGCGTAGATGGCAGGACGTCGGGGATTTGCACAGCTCGGAGCGCTGCGTCGCGGTTGCGGGCGTTGGAAAGGCTGTGCGTGTAGGGGTAGATTGTGTGTTGGTTGACGGTATTCGTGCGGTTGAGGATGAGGAACGAGCCGAGGAGCATGTAGTGGGAGAATTCGTTGCCTTGCGAGGAGAAGCCTAGATGGGTGGGTCAGGGACAGCGTCAGCGTCAGTCCGAAGGATGCTGTGGTAGATCGGGAGGGAAGGGGGGATGCTCACCAAGCTTGGCGACGTCCCATGCAAGCCTGCCCAGCCCTGCACCGGGAACCAGAACGCGTAGTTTCTTCCTGCGTTTGACATTGGAATATCAGCACGGAGCATGATCGAACGGGACAGGGAGCGCGCACCGTTCCTCAGGGGTTTTGTGCTTGTAGTACTCTAGCAAAGCGTCCGTCATGGGCTTGTAGCTCGCCTCACGTTCTGCTTCACCCTGTCAGTAATGTTAAAAGTGAGCCCCACCACGCTGTCGCGTACAGGATCGGAGAAGTGATACATACCTCGACACTCCAGTCGCGCACGAACTGCTTGAGCGTGCTCCGGACCTTGTCCATGTCCCCATCCGTTGCCTTGTGCGGCTTCCGTGGTCCGCCATCGTGCGAATGCGAGTGCTGATGTGAGTGAGGGTGAGAGTGCGAATGCGAATGAGAGTGACTGGGCGCTGGCGGGTGGTCGTGCGCATGTGAGTGCTGCCCCTGCGGGCGGATGCGAGGGTCTCGGCTAGCCTCTAGCTGGTGCTGGGATTGAGAACCTACGTCCACATAGTCAGGTTTCATGGACAACAGCAAGGGTTCCGCATGACGCACCGTCCTCCGCCAGTTCCTCCCCTACTCCATCCTCGTAGCCATCCTCCGAGCCAACGCCAGGCCCAAAGATGTCTGAATCCGCAATGATATCTCCCAGAAACTGAGCGTTAGCGATGATAGCCTCGTCGACCTGCTTGAGCTTGTTGAGGTATCCGAGCTTCAGAAGGGCCTCGCGATCGGCCTGTGGGAGCGTGTAGACGTCCTTGCGCCGGCGGTTGTTCGCTGCTAGCTGGCAAGTTCAGTTCCGCGTGTGATAGATAATTTGCGACGTGCGTAATTGTCGCAGTCATTGAATGGTCGGTGTAAGGACCGAGGAGAACAGGTTGCACAAGAAGGGAGACGCACGGAGTAGGATGCGTATTGCTGGAAGGTGGCGATAACGTTGGCAAACTGTTTCTCCTCCTCGGCAATGTCTTCTTCGCTGAACTCGGGCATCCCTGAAGTCTAATTATAAGAAGCGGATTTGAAAAGCCTGCTCAGGTATGACTGAGTGTATCAGAAATGAACCAAAGTGCAAGCAGGGTTGCTGTGATGAGATGAGACGCAGGAGGTTGACGCGCCCGGAGCCACGCGTCGTGCAACTTCGCGAGTCCCTCTCACGATGACTCGCACAAGCCACCTACCTTCAACTTATATGCGGCCACGGTTCACTGCTACAGCTTATGCCGACGACGTCTGTCCACCGCGCTCTGTTTATCGACGAAATCATTGTCAATGTAGTGCGCCAAACCGAACTTGAAGACAGCGATCTCTCATCGCCAGCACGGGTCTCTCAGTCGTTCAGCGAGCCCGCGCTGGATGCGCTCTGGTTTCAGCTGAACTCTGTCGCGCCCCTGCTTCGCTGCCTCCCAGAAGACCTAGTTGGAGAGCATATATGACGTATAGACGAAGATATAAATGATTCAAAATTGATGGGTAATCCTTATGCAGGATACCTTGCCAGGTACCTCCATGACGCGACTTACTGCAGACATACAGACTCCAATGCCCAGTCACCGATGCTGACTGGCCTGTCTTCTTCAAATACACCCGGCGCGTTGTAGAACTCGACTGGGGACTAGGGCCAAGGACGATTACGTTCGATGAGACGGACGTCTCAGCCGCTGAACACGTCGATCTCGAGCTTGCAGATGCACTTAGTGCCCCGGCTTCGGCCAAAACGCCCCCGTTCCCAAAGCTCTGCAAGCTGGACTGGGAGTATCCGGGCCCTTTCTCTCTGTTGCGCTGTATGATTACCTCACAATTCGCGGACAGCCTCCAGATGAGTGCCACTTGTGTCGCATGGAAATCGCGTGTATCACACGCCATGATTCGCCACAATCGCCTGGTTCGCATCCACAAACCCCCAGGATTAGTGGCACTTCGCACTATACCTCCACTATACCAACTAGCAACGCGCACGAAATGCATCCCTGCCTCAGCGTCTCCGAGGTAACCTCACTGATTTTCTCCTTTGTATCAAAACATACTCTTCCAGCCGTCGCACGAACCTGCCAAGACTTTAAGGAGCCTGCGCTGGATGCACTCTACTACAAGATAGACTGCCTCTCAGACGTCTTCCTGACTCTTCCCAAGGAGATGTTGATGTTTCATGAGCACTCGTTCTATGGGTTCAAAACGGTAAGCTTTCTTGACTTTAGGAACACATCCATGGGCTTGATTTGTATCGTTGCCCTTTCAGCAACATGTGTCTTTGGTGCCACCCGTGGCTGAGTCCACCTGGCAATTCCTCCTCGGATACCTTCGTCGAGTTCGTGTCTTGGACCTCGCCCTCGATCCGGAACAGCTTCAGCTCGACCTAGACGTTTGGTGCTACTTGCTGGAAGCCGAACTCTGCGATTATCTATTTCCAAATCTCCAAACCCTAATCCTCAAACACCGTGTCGTCCATTCCGAGCTCCTACCCATGCTCTGCAGCCCGCATCTCACGTCTATCGAGCTGCATAACTTCTTCCCTGTCAGTCTTGATGACGCAGACAAGGACGACGAGTCCACGACGCTCACCAGAGACGTTCTGAAAATAATGGGATTACGCAAAGTATCGAGGTTCAGCGCCGACGTGGCCTCCATGGGTATCAGGTCCCCGGAGATCATTGTCGAGTTCGTCGACACTCTCGCTTCTTCCTTCGACAAGTCCCTCGCGAAAGCGATCAGCATCACGCAAAGCGTGGAACCGAACCACCTGCCCCGGGTCACTCTGACGCTTGATCTACTCGAGCCGCTTTTCGTCTACAGTGGCCTGACTGTGTTGACGTTCACCGTGACCGCATACTTTGAGCTCGACGATTTCGACCTCGCCTCTATCTCAACCGCCCTTCCCCGTCTGCAGAAGCTTTGCCTCGGCGGCAAAGTAGGCTGGAGAGACACATACTATACGAGTTTCTCTGGTATCGCGTCTATTCTGCGCAACTGCCCTGACCTTCGCTACCTTGAAGTCATCGTCGACGCAACGGTATCGCGAAACGCGTCGTTCGCCGCTCAAACCGTGCCCGAGGGAGGCTACAACACACACGTTCGGGAGATTAGGTTGGCGGACTCACCGATTGATGACGAAGCGTTTGCCGCGCGGCAGTTGAGACGCATGATGCCCCGCCTTCGGAGCGTCATTGAGCCGTCGATTCATACGGACGGTACTAGCCATTGTGGTGCTTGGACCTTCAAATGGCTCCACGCTCAAAAGTTTCTAGATTGATGGCTGTGATGAGGTCCGCTAGTGTACATGAAGCTAGATCCTCAATAGTCTTGCCTATACACACGAGGTTAAACTTGCGCGCGCCAGGTCATCGTCGTTGGACAAAAAGCTGTCGAGCCCCCGAACTCTGTTTGTGGCAATGGCTTACGTAATAGGCGCGTCATGCGACGCGTCGCCGCGTTTTCGTTCCACCGACTCTCCTGACCGTCGTCGCCTTTTCAAACCAACATGCACCCATGCCTTCGTCTTCCAGAAGTCCTCTCTATTATACTTGAATTCGTCCATGTTCATGAAGAAGACGCCTGCAGGACTCTCGCAGCCGCTGCAAGGACTTGCAAACCTTTCAAAGAGCCGGCGTTGGACAAACTGTACCGAGAAATATCCATGCTGGACGTACTCAAGGTTCTACCGGAAGACCTGCTGGAGGTTAAGAGAGCGGGACCTAATAGATTTATGGTGAGAGTTCATCCAAAGTTGTATGCGTTGTATATTATGGTGCCTAACACAGACGTCTCGTACTAGACGTTTCGGCGCGCTATGGTGTTGTCTGATTGGAGAATTCTTGAACGCTATGTTTCAAGGGTTCGAAGCCTTGTATCCTCTGATTCGACAACCGGCAATCTTGCGATAGACAAAGTCGTCATGAGCTCATTATCCTCCTTTTGCGGCGCCCACCTCTTCCCAAATGTCCAGCGCGTCGAAGCGTTCGACTCATTTTTCCAAGGGAACTTTTTGCCACTCGCTTTTGGTCCACGTGTCATTGAAGTCGAGTTTGGAAATCTTCCGACAAACGGTGCCCACACCTTCACCTTGTTGAGCCAGGCTTGTCCGTCTCTGGAGACCATCTCCATTATAGGGGGCGTCGACCTCCACACCAGACGTGCTTTGCCTAATGTGCTGTCCGACGCCGTATCTCTTGGATTCCAGAAGCTGAAGACCTTTAAAATTGGGACACGTTTAATCATCCGTACACCCTCCGAATTGTTTCCCTTCTTATCGAGTCTACCGTGTCTGGAGGAACTGGCCTTCTACATCACTCCTCTACCACCATATCATGGAGCACCCCCTATTCTCCAGCCCACGAGGTTATTCGCCTTCCCCTCACTTCAACGTCTTACCCTCGACTATGGAGGCTCGAAGGAAGTTACATCCTTCATGTGCTCCTTAAGTGATCTCAAGACTATGACGTCTCTACGTGCTGTCCTCTACTCTGGCTCCATACACGTCGGTGACACTGTTGAAATGTTGCAAATACTCACTAAGATCCTCCCTGCGGATAACATGCTTAGTCTCAAGCTCACGCACTGTTTCGACGGCCCGGTCGTCCCCGGGCTTCTGGACCTCTTAACATTCCGACGAATCTATAAGTTCAAGAACCTAACCAAACTATCGTTTAACCTCATTTGCTCCCCCGAGATGAACAACAGCTTCATTCAAGAGCTATCCGCTGCTTTCCCTAAACTCGAATCCTTGTCTTTTTACACGGGGCCCCTTCCTCCCTTGAGCAACCATATCACCATGACAGGTCTTGCAACCCTGCTGAGCGGGTGCCCCAACCTCTATCATATCAGTCTAATTGTCGACTTCACCACAGCTAACAATGCAGCGTTTGATGCGTCCCCTCCAACGGCGTGCAACAGCCGCATTAATAGGACGTGCTTTGCGCATTCCCCGATAGACGACCCCGCGTTCGTGGCGCGTCACTTGGTTCGCATGTTTCCTCGACTCTCCGATATATCTCCACATCCCGTAAAATCATTCACCGGCGACTGCATGTGGCAGAAGGTGGAAACCATAGTTAGGAAAGCTCACAGTGCCCGTGTTTTATGCTGAATATTATTCGTTGCCTCGCCTGTCTCCTTAGAACATACGAATTCTATTATTGTACCCCTCAGAGTCGCTTCAGTGTCTCATATATCTTTACACCGAGTACACACGCCGAAATGTCTTCTGTGGTAATAAACATTGACTATGCACCATCTTTCTCGAAGTTTCTTGATTGAGATGCATCCCAGTATAGCATGCCATTGATCAAGGTTTCATGGCAGTAGTATAGCAAACTGTAAAATATCACGAATCATTATATTGTAGAGGAGTTTTATTTATTGGTACAACAACAAGACACGCCTCCGCTGCTCTCCGGCATTTAGACGGCAAGGGGTAGGGAACACGTTATTTTAGTACATCAATATCTAGTTACGCAAGGACACAGGAAGCGCAACGGTTCCAGGTCAAGGAGTAACTAACAATCTGTAAATGTTTGTTCGTAAAGAAGCTTGTGTTGACGATGACAGCGGGCAAGTGCGTGTGAAATCCAGAACGCAAGCCAAAACTTATACGTGTTCAGAAAGGTACTCCTTAATTGTGAATGGGGAGATCTGTCAATGGCCAAGCTGGACACAACTATAAGATTACATGCCAGCTTTTCAAACGATTTAATCAACATTATTTTTGTTGGACGTCTTACATGCTTTTAGGGTATATACTAAATACGGCATTTCAAGCTTATCGGAAATTGGGATTGCTCTTTTTTTCGAACCCTTTCAGCGCAAGTCAAGTGTGTGTGATGGCTTATCGGAGTCAAAGGCACATGAGCTGACAACACGTCAGAACCAAGGCATACTAGCTTCACCAATATGACTCAGGCGTTAATAACAACACACCTCTGCTCGCAACCAGCTCATTGATTTGCGTAAATGTGTATGCGATATTATTGGACATACCAACACAGGAAATTAGTGCGCAGAGACGCATTTCATACGGTATAACATAGGGAATATGTACTAAAAGAATCGTAAATAGCAGTTAACAGCGACAAAATTGACAGGGTGAACACGAAGCATAATGGTTGGGGGAGGCATGGCGGCTGGACAATATTCGACACGAATTCAGCGCTCAACATTGGCTACGAACTACATTATAAGCATGCTGATGGGGAGAACGGCGCACAGACGTTATCATGAGGAGTAGGGTTAGATGCAGGAGGAGACCAGCGGATGGCGATTTAATGCGGGGACAGGCCTCCTTTTATACAGGAAAACCCAGGGGCTTCACGTACACGTACAGAGGGTTCTTGTCTTAGGATTAGGAAAGGAGCTTTCGACAGATTAAATGCAGAGCCGGATTAGGATGGCTGGCAAACATCAATCAAGGGGTAGTGGCATTTAACAGGAAACCAAAGGAGGGCCTAGATGACTTGAAGTCGGGGTCTGCTGACGAAAAGCAGGCATGCGCAGCAGCGGTATAGCACAGGAGACTGTAAAGTGAATAAGACGCCAAGAAAGCTTTCTAAGTGGCCTACTGTTTTATTACACATCAATTCATCGTGAGGGGCCTCAGTGTTACGCATAGGAGCATTCAAAGCGGGTGGATCAAGCGGCCCTCCAGTCCAACGCGAAAGCCAAACAGAACCAAACGAATAACGGTAAGAAGGTTAACTATACGGGAAATACTCACCTTAGGCGTGCCCGCATCGTACGCTACGCATCAGTTGTCTAGATCGCGAAAACGTCAGCGCTTACCGCGATCCAGCGACGCACCTAGAATATCGACACGACATTCTCGCCAACCAGGTCGCAGTGCGTGTACGTGAGATATACGTCGTTCGCTCCATTCTCAAACCCGCCAAGCGAAGTGTGCGCCTGTATCGTGTACGCGGGCAGTGTCGCGTTCCCATTCACGCCTGAGTAGAACTTGATCGGCTGCGCCCAAGGGCCCTCGGGGTCCGGGCTCGTCGTGATGAAGAAGTCAGCTGACACGCTGAGATTCTGCTGCCCGATCCACACGTAGCTGCCCCAGGGAGGGGAGTAGTAGTACGTGCCCTGCCCGCCGGCGGACACGTTCGGGATGTTGACTCCGCTCAGGCTCGCGTTGACGCTCGGCGGCGTCGCTGTCCAGCTGTCGTTCTGGTAGAACTGGTACGCGCTCTTGTCCTCGATGCTGCCCACGGACACCTTGGCGAGCCCGATGGTGCCCGTGCTCTGTGGGCCATAGCCTTTGCCGTAGATGTACGCCGTGCCGTTGGCGACGAAGCCGCCGTACGCGCCGTACGGGAGCTGCTCGTCGGCGGTCCAGAAGTTTTCGTCAACGACGGTGACGGTCGGCAGCGCGTCGTGCGCTGCCGAGGGAGAGTACACGACTTTGTAGAGCGTCGTGGCGCAGTCGGGAGTCAGGTCCGACAGGTCGTTCTTGATATGGTCCTTGCGGATCCAGGTGTACGCCGTGACTGTGCCGTCCGCGGCGGTGTCGGTGACGAGCGGCGGGGAGTCCGGCCAGATGGCGTAGCGCGTGGTGTTCGAGCTGTCGCAAGAGCCCATCACGTTGTCGCCGCATTCGTCTGGCAGCAGCGGGTAGAACGTTTTCTGCAAATTGTTGTTCCCGTACATGGGTAACGTGCCGTCGTTGAGCGCGGGGTGCCCCCATGCGTCGAGGTCGGTCCAGCTGGAGGTGCTGCTAATGACGGGGAAGGCGTGGACGCCACTTGCATCGGTGATCTGTGTATCGCGGCATGTCCACAGGACTCTGCCGCCAATCAGTGCCGATCCGCACGAGTCCCGGTTCAACGTAGGGTCGTTGACCACGCCGAGGACTTGGGGAGTGCCTTTGACGACGGGGCTAACGGCAGCGACGCGCGGCGGGAGGGTTGTGGCGGAGGCAGGGCAAACGGAAAGGCAGAGAGCAATCAAGAGGGCGGGTAATGTAATCATCACGAAAGGAGACGAAGAGTGCGTGAAGGCGCAGTTGAGCTGTGTCGGCGTCAGAAGATTCAATCCCAGGGACGCGATACAAGCAGAGATGCTTGGAAATCGAGGCAGCCAACTTTCCCGGTACATATACAAGTGGGAGTTTATGCTGCGGGCTCTACTGGCCGCCTGGATGACGTCCTGATCAGAGCTAGTATGCAGAGGGGGCACATGTCACATCGACCGAAAACTTAAATCTCGGAGGAGGTTACCCCACTGGCACAATCTTTGCTATGGCAGAAGTCCTGACATGGCAAGAATCCCAGCTCGTCATCCTCGTGACCTACCCCCGCGGTGGCAGCTGAGCGCCACATACAGGCTTCGTGATCGGTGTATGAACAAGTGTATGCTGCCAGCACTCCAAGGTATGTCGCAAAGTTCATTTTCCGGCTGCAGCCGGTCGCAATCGACTACAATTACTGTTCAGTCAGAATGATTTAATAGTATTTTATATGATTAGAAGCACATTGCAACTGACACGGGCGATTGCAATCCACTTTGAGGAGCGTTGCAACCGCTTGCAGCTTAGACGTAATAAAATCTCAACCATAGTCGCTAAAAATACTCTGAAATCCGCGAGACCTCCGCTGCGTTCCCGCTTCAATTAAATTGCAGGCTGGTTGCAAGGCACCAAAATCGGAAATGGCTGCAATCGAACTATTAAATTTGTGACATACGACCGGCCATGAGGATGCTTCCCGCGTTGCTGTGAGCTGTCGCAAGAGCCTGAGTGGAGTTATTGTGAGTCTCGTAGTGCAAGCGGGTCTGGAGAAGTGTTTTCGCTATCCCCGGATGCCCATGCTTGATTCGAGAACATGGTAAGCGCCAGACCGAGTCTAACAGGGTCTGCGGTGGTTATGGACCACTCATTTGAAGAGTGTCAGCTGTAGTAGACCCAAGAATCATATTCGTCAGTCGTGGAGGAGAGTAGAACCTATCTGATCCTTCCTGCACCGTCGTGGCCAACAGATGTCAGGCA
>NW_006913060.1:238227-282132 GCF_000271625.1 Coniophora puteana RWD-64-598 SS2
CTACTGAAATCCGCGAGACCTCCGCTGCGTTCCCGCTTCATTAAATTGCAGGCTGGTTGCAAGGCACCAAAATCGGAAATGGCTGCAATCGAACTATTAAATTTGTGACATACGACCGGCCATGAGGATGCTTCCCGCGTTGCTGTGAGCTGTCGCAAGAGCCTGAGTGGAGTTATTGTGAGTCTCGTAGTGCAAGCGGGTCTGGAGAAGTGTTTTCGCTATCCCCGGATGCCCATGCTTGATTCGAGAACATGGTAAGCGCCAGACCGAGTCTAACAGGGTCTGCGGTGGTTATGGACCACTCATTTGAAGAGTGTCAGCTGTAGTAGACCCAAGAATCATATTCGTCAGTCGTGGAGGAGAGTAGAACCTATCTGATCCTTCCTGCACCGTCGTGGCCAACAGATGTCAGGCACACAAGACACGCCTCCGCTGCTCTCCGGCATTTAGACGGCAAGGGGTAGGGAACACGTTATTTTAGTACATCAATATCTAGTTACGCAAGGACACAGGAAGCGCAACGGTTCCAGGTCAAGGAGTAACTAACAATCTGTAAATGTTTGTTCGTAAAGAAGCTTGTGTTGACGATGACAGCGGGCAAGTGCGTGTGAAATCCAGAACGCAAGCCAAAACTTATACGTGTTCAGAAAGGTACTCCTTAATTGTGAATGGGGAGATCTGTCAATGGCCAAGCTGGACACAACTATAAGATTACATGCCAGCTTTTCAAACGATTTAATCAACATTATTTTTGTTGGACGTCTTACATGCTTTTAGGGTATATACTAAATACGGCATTTCAAGCTTATCGGAAATTGGGATTGCTCTTTTTTTCGAACCCTTTCAGCGCAAGTCAAGTGTGTGTGATGGCTTATCGGAGTCAAAGGCACATGAGCTGACAACACGTCAGAACCAAGGCATACTAGCTTCACCAATATGACTCAGGCGTTAATAACAACACACCTCTGCTCGCAACCAGCTCATTGATTTGCGTAAATGTGTATGCGATATTATTGGACATACCAACACAGGAAATTAGTGCGCAGAGACGCATTTCATACGGTATAACATAGGGAATATGTACTAAAAGAATCGTAAATAGCAGTTAACAGCGACAAAATTGACAGGGTGAACACGAAGCATAATGGTTGGGGGAGGCATGGCGGCTGGACAATATTCGACACGAATTCAGCGCTCAACATTGGCTACGAACTACATTATAAGCATGCTGATGGGGAGAACGGCGCACAGACGTTATCATGAGGAGTAGGGTTAGATGCAGGAGGAGACCAGCGGATGGCGATTTAATGCGGGGACAGGCCTCCTTTTATACAGGAAAACCCAGGGGCTTCACGTACACGTACAGAGGGTTCTTGTCTTAGGATTAGGAAAGGAGCTTTCGACAGATTAAATGCAGAGCCGGATTAGGATGGCTGGCAAACATCAATCAAGGGGTAGTGGCATTTAACAGGAAACCAAAGGAGGGCCTAGATGACTTGAAGTCGGGGTCTGCTGACGAAAAGCAGGCATGCGCAGCAGCGGTATAGCACAGGAGACTGTAAAGTGAATAAGACGCCAAGAAAGCTTTCTAAGTGGCCTACTGTTTTATTACACATCAATTCATCGTGAGGGGCCTCAGTGTTACGCATAGGAGCATTCAAAGCGGGTGGATCAAGCGGCCCTCCAGTCCAACGCGAAAGCCAAACAGAAACAAACGAATAACGGTAAGAAGGTTAACTATACGGGAAATCTATGATGAGCAACAGCGAACACGGCGTGCTGAGGTTGGATTTCTGTTTGATTCCGAAATGCACTCAACTAGCCACTCAGTCCACGCTGGACTATAGAGAGAAGTGAAGGATTGAAGTGACGGGATCATAGAGGCTAATCTATATTCTGACAAGCACAAATCTCGTAGGCAAGTACAGCGGAGGTACCAAGTGCGATACTTCAGACATAATACAGGCAACCAGACTACCCGGTCCATCGTGGTGACAACTGTGAGATTCAAGCTCACGACCAGAAAGGGCATGATAGTGAATTTCATAGTTGCCAAGATGGAGCGGGTACTCCTGCAGACGACAATAATAACGACACCACCTTGGATAATAGGGATGTCGTCGATGAGTGACTACTAACACGAGCGAAGCCATTGTGTACCAATGATGCTACCCAGGCCGGCCCTAAACCACAGCATCGTGCCCTCCTCAAGGCCTCGCTCCAAACCTCCATACACCCACACGAAGCAAAAAAAAACACGCATAGTAAACATTCATCACTCTCCCATATGTCCTACTCTACACCTACTCCCGAACGACGCCAACAGTCACCTCGACCTCCACCCCGCTCGCAAAACCAAGCGCGAGCGCCCCGACGCTGCCGAGCGCAAACACCTTGCGGACGCGCTCGCTCGCCCACCGCGTGAGCGCGAGCACGTCCGCGTCCCCAAGCTCCTTCTTGACATGCGGCGCGAGCGTGATAACCAGGCTCGGCGCTTGCGTTTGCGTCCGGCTGTGGCCGTTCTGACTGGAAACCGGGGAGTGCGAGTTGAGGATGCTGCTGCCGTTGGCTCCATGGTCGTGCTCGTGCTCGTGAGGGTCGCCGTTTAGAAGGAAATATGAGTCGGACGAGTATGAGTGCGTGAGCGAAGGTATCCGCGAGTGTCCATGCGAATGGCCGTGCCCGTGCCCGTGCTCATGGCCATGGTCGTGATCGTGGTGGTGGTGGTCATGGTGCTCGTGCCCGACATTGCTGTCCTTCTTCGAGCGCATCCCAGTCCCAGGATGGAGCTTGCTATCTGACACAGAGATCTCAACTGGAGCCTGCCCTGGTGCAGCGAGCTGCCATATGTGTGGCGAAGGAAGATGCATAACGTGTTCGTGGTGCTCAATCTACAGGGTAATGAATCAAAATGTAGTCAGCGCCTGCGTTCCCATTTTTGCCACGGAGTATCCAGAGAAAAGCGCTCGTCGCAAAGGAGTTGCGTCTTTCCGTGTTCCAAACTGAAACTGCAGATCGAAGTCGAAGTACCAACTCACCTCCCTAACCACCCTCCAAAAGCTGTCCAAGCGCCCCACATCCCGTCCCTTAATCCGCGCAGGCGGCGGCGACGTCTGGAGGAGCACCGCGCCGAGCACGACACTCGCATGGTACGCGACGTTGAACGTGACAAAGGTCTCCACGCCCGCGAGCACTAGATCCAGGATGAAGTGGTGGTGACTAAAGGTGAAACCGTGGCGCAGGCAGCGGGTATCAAGAAGAGAGATAGAACATTATGTTAGTTATCACGCTTCGAACGCCACGGCAAGCAGAGACGGACCTGTCCAAGAACAGGCTTCCGAGGAGGAGCGCGCTGCAGAATGCAATCGGCGGCAACGCGTACGGGTTCGTGAGCGTCCGCAGGAGGGCCGACTTTGGAGGTGTTCTTGAATCAGAGCGGAGGGACAGGGGAATACGCCAGTTGGTCACTAGCGCGTATATTGTAAGCACCATGTTTTCACAATAACAATACGAGCAATGAACGAGCGAGGAACTCGTCTGCCGTCCGATAAGGGAATATGGCTTACCTCCCGCCAAACTCTCGTGGTGCCCAAACATCAACGAAGTGGAGAGTAAAGTGACAAGCGTCACAAGAAGTTGCAACACGGGGAATGGCACACTGAAAAGAACGAGTTAAGCCTTGAATCGAGCCGATATTAATGTAATACAACAATTGCATCAACGAAAGAAGTAAAGCAGTTATTCGTCCCCACAGATTTCAGCTCTGCCAAAGAGAAGGCGAAGAGCCAAAAGCGGACTAGATCGCAAACTCACCCAAAGTCCGGACTCTCGTCTCCGTGATGGTGGTGGTGGCCCTCTGGTGCGCTCCCGCTATCTCCGGCGGATAGCAACACGTGCTCAACGGTCTCCTTGCACACATAGACGCTCGCGAACATGAGATAGCAGCACTGCGTGAACGCGAGCAGCGTCGGGAGCCGGGCGGAGCTGTCGATACACAAGTGAGTGAGTATCAAGCAGGTAAGCGGGAGGGTAGGTGAGCAGAAAGGCAGGTAGATAATCAAAGTATTATGGTAGGGAAGTGCAGGAGGGCAAGGTAGAGGGTGTGCAAGGACGAAGGAATGAGTGGAATGGAGAGAAACTCACGCATAGCTCCGGCTAACCCTCATCCCCCTCTTGACGAGCGGGGGAATGCCCACTCCAAATGCATCAAAGACAACCCAATACCCGAGCCCCGTGCACGAGAGCGACCCAAGCTGCTGCCCGCGCGCCCACAGAAGACCGCCGAGCACGAATTGTCCGACAGCAGCGAATGCCGCGGCGTTGCCCGACTGCGATACAGCGCTTACACTAGCACCATGATTAGGTGAAGGGCTGGGCGTCGCGCGCGGCAGCGGCGGTTCGATGCCCGAAGATGAATTGGACGTGGAAAGGAACGACGTGTTGGATATAGGCGTCCACGGCGATACCGGGGTCGGCGTCGGCGTCGTGCGCAGGTCTTCTGGCACTTTTTCTGACAACGACCCGTTCGTGGACGATGAAGGGGTCCCTGTCGACCCGGGCTCGAGGAAGGAAAAGAAGTTGTGCGAGAGCGAGTGCTTGTGATGGTGTCCGCGTCGCTTGGCTGCCGTTGACGCTGGAGAGGACGCGCCGAGAGCTGGACTTCCGCCATTCTCGTTCGGCACTGTCGGACTACCCTTTCCAAACGTGAACGTCGGCGCGAGCTGTGCCTTGACCGGCGCATGCTCGTGCGCATGCGTATGCCCGTTCTGCGCACCGACAATAGGCTCGGAATGCGATGTTGGAATCAACAGCTCAGGCGGCGGCGGCGCGGGTGCCTCCACGTCTGGCAGTTTCTCGTCCTCGTTGATTGTTGCATGCGGGCGCGGGAAGAAGACGGAGAGGTTGCGCGAGTGCAGGCGCGAGTGCCGCCGCCCGTGTCCCCCACCCCCTGGAACTGCTGGCAAGGGCTGGCCCTGGGCGAGCGGCGAGAGGTCTGGGGTGATGGAGTTGGGGCTACGGTCTACTCGAGGGAAGGAGAACATGGGGACGGGTGTGGAGGCTTGAGATTGAGGTTGCGCATGCGGTGTGAGAGGGGGTACGGGTGGGCGGTCGAAGGAGGTAGCGAGCGGGGAGGAAATGGAGGGTATGTATGGGCCAGAGACAGAACGGGCGCGGCTGTGGGCGTTCAGGAAAGGTGGTCGCAAGTTCTGAGGAGCCCCGAACGACTGGCCGCGTGGAGAGGTTGGCTGGCCTGGCGTCGAGTAGACAGAGTTGAGGCTGAGACTGGGTGAGCGGGCGTGATGGGACGACGTGGAGGTGTGGGAGGAGCTAGACGAGAAGGACGCGGCCGAAGACGTGCTCGACAACGAGCTGGTCGACGTCGAGGACTGCATGCTGTCACTTGCAGCCACGCCTGGACTTGAGTGTATGCGGTTCCTAGGTGGTGGTGCTGCGAGGATCTTTGGTACAGGAGGAGGCTCGCTGATCATTTGAGTTGCATTTTCCATATCTTCGTCGTCTTTACTTGATTTTCTGTGGTGCATTGTGGCATAAGCTTGCTAACTAAAGAAAGAGAGTGACAATGAAAGCAGACTATTAGAAGATTAAGGTGCAATGAAGGAAAGGAACGACTTGGGAACAGCCAGGCCATGTCTCGATGCTCTCCGCCCGACCGCACACCACCCGCTACTCCTACCGAGATCACGTGCATTTTGTTTTCGGTTCGGGACCGCGCTAGTCTTGCCGCCGGCCCGACTCGATGAAAAGGTTGGCCTTCTCTGTGTACGAGGTTGCTCGCTATGACCATTCATATCAGAAGTACGTACGTAGGAGAAAGGTCAACAAGACTAGAGAATCAATAGAAATAAGAATAATTTCGCTCCACTACTACAAGGCTAACAACTGATGTACACAGAAACAGTGTACAAAAATATCGCAAATCGACGGGCGACGTCCTATCCGAACTTCGCGACGTATTCTATATACAATCAACGTCTCATTCCCATTATAGTGAGGTCGAACGGCAAGAATAAATGAAAGAAGGTAAATATCATATCGTCAGAAGGTAGATTGGAAGGTAGGCGTCTTTGGAATGTCATCGCTGTCAGGTTCAAGAACGGGCTTAGTCGAGCTCAGCGACCGGTGCGACTGCCCACGCAGAGAAAGAAACCCACATCGTCAGCTCCGTTTATTCTGTATTAACAAAGAAATGCCACACTCACATCTCGCGCAGGCAGATGAACCATCGTAAAGTTCTGAAAGTGCTGTGACGGCCGACCGGGCGAAAACTCGTTCACCGTCGTCCGCACCGGCATCGACGACGTCGGCCCATTCGAGCTCAGGTGGCTCTTGGTCCCCTCCGAGCCGCTTGTCCTGCGGTTATTGAGGATCACGAGCAACGAGTTGCTATAAATCTTGGAGAGCATCACCGCCGGCAGGGCGTAGTAGATATCCGATTTGTAGGCGTTGAACAGGATCAGCACGGTGATCGCGCATGCGGCTTTTCGAGAACGTGAGCGAGAGATATGTCATGTGCGACTCGTGTGCTTACCTGAGGCCATTCCGGTCTCGACGGTCAGCATGATGATCTTGTTGATGACCGAGTTCATGTTCTGGAACCCCGTGCGGCGGGTCGACAGCTTCACAAGCCAAGTCAGCCGGTGAATCAGACGTTGCTGAGCCATCCGCGACTCACAATCCAGGTCATGGCGGAGAAGATCGCGACATCGCAAACGACACTAAGTACGAGCCACACCTACAATGTCGTGAGGAAAGTGTGGAGTTTTATGTGCGTGATATGCGACATACCATCACTGGGGCGAGATCGTTCGTGGTGTTGCTCCCAACGTCTTTCGAGTTGGCGGTCACAACGATGAGACCAGCCGCGATGGCAGCCGCACCCTGCGTCACGGATAGCTATGTATGCCCAAATATATCTATGAGGATAATACTCGGCAGACCAGAAGTAAAACGCACCAAAGCGATAAAACCGGCAAGCACACGAATTTGGCTCAGGATGTATATCCGGTACGCATAGAACAGCTGCGTCATCATGCTGACTACATCGGCCACATATCCTCGTCAGCCCTTATCTCGTGCAAACGCAGAAAGAAGAGGGAGAGAAGTGACTCACTGATGCCAACACACACAGGCATCGTAAGCCACGTATAGTACGCTTCCGCGACGGCCGCCGGGTTGCCGAACGCGAGTACGAGCTGGTGATACGAGTCGCGCGTTGCGATACAAATCTGGACCGTCTCGATCAAGAATGAGCCATATACGAGCGTCTTGATCGTCAAGCCGTCTTTGAACCCCTGGGTGTGGTACGAGTCTGCGAGGGCGCGAGCAGACGGTTAGTGTGTTTGCTTTCTACGAGATAAAATGGGAGGCGGGATGAATGAGGGATACGCACAAACTTGCATCGTGAAAATGCCGTAGAGCCACCAGTTTAGCTGGTAGCCGAAGTTCTGCAGGAGAACGAAAGTCAGTGCTTTGCGAGAAAAGAAGGAATGCGGTGTGCGCTGGGACCCACATAGGTAGACAGGCTGCTCATCCGTCCCTGATCAGCACACACCACAAGTGCGGTCGAAAGAGGTACTCACGCATGATATATGACAGGTGGGTATGTTGGAAGAGCTGTAGGCGCCGACATCTTGCAATACAGGTGGGATCGAGCAAACGAAGGAGTGAGCGAGGAAGGAAGAGGAGGAAGAAAGATGTAAAGACAGGCAGAGGACAGCGGGAGCAGAGACCCTCGAGTGCGCGAGCTCCACACCCCACACCACCTTTAACCGCCTCTGTTGACGTGATGATACAGTATGCAGAAGAACCCAACAGCCGCTCGCCGAAATTCTCCTTCAAGCGGCTTCCGCTGGGTGAGATCGAGCGGGAGCACTACCCGGATTCGGTGCGGACTCGAATCGCACGTCCCATCGCCTGTCAAAGTTAACCATGGCACATGGAGTGATCATGATCGACACGTCGCCATTCGCAGGGATGCCGCACGTCGGCTCACCGCCTCAAAGGCTCAAACCGCCGGAGAGCCGGAAAAGCAAAGACGCTGGCTGAAGCTGCTGATATGGTTCAGTGATCAGTAATTGATGTATGATCGGGAGGGTCGTTCGGTGGTATTGTGAACATGTTTGCGACCTTTGCGTTTCGACTAAGTTTCAGAGACTCGCTGGTGCAGGCGAGCCTTCCATGTAGCGTTGACACTCTGCGCGTCCGTCGGAGCCGCGAATTAATATTGGAGAGTGCTTGAAGGGACAATTGGTCCTCAGAGAAAAGGTAAAGCAACGCCAGCTTATCAAGAGCGCATACAGTCAAGCATCGAGACTTCTGCACATGTGATAGATCAGAAGAAGCCGATAGCAAGGGAATAGGCTAATCTAAACGCAAAATCTCGCCAGTGATATTCCGGTGATGATGAACCCATGCCAGTCCGATGTCAAACGCTGGTGATCGGACAATGATATCCATCATGTGGGACGGGCTCCATGCTGGACACTTGCCACCTTCCAAGGAAGTACGTACGTTACCTGCTCACGATAACTTGGCAATGAAGCTTGAGGACTGGAAAGAACGAAACGTGCTGCTCACAGGGATACGTTGAGCTCTGCAAGATTGTAGCGATGGCATCGTCTCGAGTCTCGACGCAGTTGGATGCAGAGTTCAACGGGAGGGAAAGCGTCTCGGCTCACCCGTCGATCGTGGGAGTAAGTATCGTCAGCTCGGCACAGCCACTGCTTATCCTGGCAAACCTTAGCTTGACCCACCAACCCATCTGAGACATATGCCAGCGCCGCAATTTGCGACATATGTAGCGACTAATCTCAATCAGAAACTTTAACCTTGACCCTGGATGGCGACCTCCTACACGGAACAGTAACCGACGCCGGATGGTCAGCTTGCTCGCATAAATCTTGGACCATGTGCGGGTTCGACTTGGCCGCGGCCCGTCGGAAGAAGAAAAGAGAGAACACGAAAGTCCCTGGTATAAATATCTACACAACACATGTGTCCCAATGACAGAAAGTACGGGTTTAAGGGTTCAGCTGTGAACGACACCGACACGAGGAGGGTGCGCAAACATATCATCAGCTCTCCGCTGCAAACCATTTTAATGATGCCCACCACGACGGTGCTTATTCACCTGTTTCACAAACGTCGTCAACAGCTGCACATATGCCGACTGGTTGTCTATATGCGCCGCGTGCCCCGCGTTCTGGATCGTCGCCGTGGTCAGGTTCGTGAAGTACGGCTGGAGCGCGTTGATCGCGCTCTGCGTCACCACCTGCTGGTCGTTCGACGCCGCGACGATCATCGTCGGCAACCCGGCCTGTCCGGCCGCGAGCAGCGGGCCGCCGTCCTGCGGGCGCGACGTCGCGCTCGAGCACTCGAAGGGGCCCATCGAGAGGCCCATGCCGTTCCACTCGAAGCGCTCCTCCCACGGGATCGCATCGGGGTTGATGAACAACGCGTTGCCGAACGCGACGCGCGTCGAGAGCGAGGTAGTGACGTCGGTGTCGGATGTGAGCGGCCCGAGGAAGCTCTGGAGTAACGCCGAGGCGCAAGCCTCGATGAGCGTCTCGTTGATGTATGGGAGCGGGGCGACGTAGAAGATGCCCGCGAGCGGGTTCGGGTTGATGTTTGCGATAATGTCGGCGGCGGCGGTGGCTATAAGAAGATGAGTCATCGATTCATTCGGATGCATCGTGCGCTGGACAACGAGAGCGTACCTCCAAGACTCCTGTGTTCGTTACGAACGGTGATCAGCACTGAGCCATTGATTTTGTCGATAAGTAGACGCTTACCATCCAACTAAAACAGGGTTCTTGACACCGAATGCAGAGGCTACCGCCTGATAGTCGGCAGCGAACAGCGCCGACGCATATCCGTCTGAACTCGTCGGCTTCCCGCTTCGTCCCTCTCCGCGGACATCGTAGCGGACCTGTTACCACAGACCCGTTGAGCATCGTTATCGCGGGCCAGCACTATTCTTCAGTGGACCACTTACCATATAGACCGAGCTCAGCAGGGTTGGGTCCAAAAACAGGTTATCCCACACCGCACCAGAAAGCATGAATCCATGTACGAACACCACGGCAGGCTTCGAGCTGTCCCCGACCGCCTCCGCGTAGATGGTAAGGCCGTCCGACGACTGGACCTGCTTCGTGACGAATGAGGACGCTGTGGCCATATACGCCATGGCCAGCGTGGCCAGTGTCTTCATAGCGAAACGCATCCTAATTCCTATTCTTCCTGTTGGATGTCTGAGAGAGGTGAACTTGCCCTGCAAGTGCTAGGTATAAGGTAGGTTCGAGATCAACAAAGGAGAGTGTGGATGCAGTGACTAAATGGTGGTGCGCAGCGTCTGGCAGGTACCTCAGACAGCAATGGGACCGGTGGTTATGTACACAAACGCACACGAAATGGCGGTTGGGTAATAATGCACTAGGTCCGATTGCAACCTGCTGATGAATGCCTGGTGCCTCGCGTATCCTAGCTATCCTGGGACGCTTTCGGTGATGCTGGGTGCCACTAGGGTGATACTGCACGCAAGCAGATCGGCCCAACGCCTCCCACAGCATCCCTCCCAGTAGCGCTCCAGCGATACCACATCCCCGTGACACGTCAGGAACGCGTGTTGTGCCTCTTGCGCATCAAACGATGTCAACACTATGACACCGCAGGCGCTCGCAGCGCTGCTGAATTGGCGTCAAGTTCGCCCTCGGATTTGATAGATGGCGCGTTCTACCGTAGTTACGTAAAGATTTGTTGATGGCAGCGGTCCTGATGGATGATGACGAAGGCGCATTCGTGCTAATCTATCCCGATAAGCAATTCTCCGGGCTCCAGAGGTCAATAATAGCAATGGTCCCGGTACCATCTTCGTGGAGGTCGGACAAAGGCCGGGCCGCCGCCGCCGCCTCGTCCGCTCGCACAGGAAAAGCCAGGAAGGGAGGCACAACCGCCTGATAAGTAGGTGGGATCTTCGGGTGATGATGTGATGGATCTGCTCTGAAACGTGTGGCGAAGACCGGTGCGGTTGATGAAACGCGGGGCGTTCCGACTCCGAGCCTCATAATTTATTCCGCCCAGGTCCAGGTCCGGCTGCAGATCGTGGCGCATGCCAGTGTGCCATAGTACTTGCTGTCCACACTATACACTTGTCGTTTCCATCTCTTTTCCGCACTCGGGACCTCGGGAGTCGGGACTACGGGCACTGCGGACTGGATGGGTGGCATCGAGAGCTAGTATTCGAGAAGTCCGTATACAAAACCAAGACCAATAAACAGATCCATCCGTAGAGTACAACAGAAAAAGCACAGATCCTCTATCTTCTACATACAACAACAGTGGCACCCAGCGCTACCATGCGCTGTTGACGGTGCCACCGCCTTCGTCGCGGTATCAGCTGGTATCATATCAGCCGCGCACAGTCGGCAGAATAAGTTACAGAGATGCGATCGAACAAGGCCACGACAGTGTTACAGGCGTGTGATACTCCACTCGAGGAACATCAGCTCGCCGTCGAGGCTGCCGTACGGGCGGAGCACCGCGTCGGTCCTGACCGTGCCCTTCTCGAACACCTGCCCGTTCCAGAGCTCGTCCCAGCTCTCGGGCGAGTGGCAGAAGTACTCGAACTCGGTCGACCACGTCCGCGTCGCGCGCTTGCCCTTGACGTGGTGCCCGCCCTGCGCGCCGCAGATCACAGACCCGGGCTCGGCCGACAGAAGCACGGCGAGCTGTTTCGCGAGCTCGAGCTGTTTGTCCTCCTCGAACAGGTGGAAGAGCTTCGACGCGTGCAGGACCGAGACCTGCCCGCGCAGGTCGTTGAGCGTCTTGGCGTCTTTGAGGTTCGCGATGCGTTCCACGGGCTCGGTCGCGGGCGCGGATGGCGCGAGGTGGGCAGGGTCGAACACGTCTGCTTGCAGCATGTGCGCGGGGAACGTCTCGGGCGTCGTCCCAAACATCTCGTGGCCGAGCTCCAGGAACTCTATTTTCGGGTCGGGTCGTAAGAGAGGATTACTCGTTAGTAACAGCGGCATGGCGGATGATTGAAAATGCGCACCTCCTTTGAGATCGGAGAGAACCACGTTCTCTACGGGGAAGCCATCTGCAACCGCTTTCCGCGCGTCTCCACCAACTGCGAAACCAGAAGTAAAAGGTTAGTTCGTTCCAACCGGACTTGAGGCGTGAGGGGGCGGTACACGCACAGCAGCATGCCAAGTCCATCAGGATAGCGTTAGGTTTCGTCCGTGCGATCTCCAAAACATGAGGGTATACGTCCAGTCGTGACATGTCGAGACTAGCGTTTTCACGGTCAGAAGACGTACGATAACACATCCGACGAACAATACTCACTGGGTGAAAGTGAAAATACGGATGCACGGGTATGGTACAATCTAAAAACAGAACGAAGAGTGGTCAGCTATCCGATGACACGTCAGACATTATGCAGGTGGAGACGAACGCTATAAGCCTTCTCCCGCACGGTCAGAATGTGCTTCTTCAGCTCCTCGTCGTCCTCGATGCCCGTCGACAGCTTGAAGAACGCGGCCGCGTCGGGCGAGATATGGTACAGGGTGTCGTCCAGCGGAGGTATGCTCGTCATGCCGACCTTGTCGTCCCACTTGTACTGGAGGGTGAGGTCCTCGCTCGGCGACTTGATGTGGACATTTTTCTCCTTGCGGCCGTGTGAAGACATCTTCCTGGACGTGAAGAAGGCGATTGCGCGCTGGAGGATGGCCATGTTGGAGGATGAGGAGGGGAGGAAGAGTAAGCAAAGGTAATCGAGAAACGGACAAGGAAGAGAAGGAGAAGGGGAGGTTGGGTATCGACGAGGAGGACACAAGGGGACGCGCTTAAGAGGGAAACACAAACGCTGTGACACAGCGCGCGATCATGAAAGAGAACCTCACCGCGAGGGACGGATGGGATTGGCGAATACAGTAGATAGGCGCTGTGCTTCGTACAAGTTCCCTTACCTCGGAAAGGCGATGAAGACCCAGGAAAGCGAACTGGAGTGTGAGAGCGGCGAAGCGAATCAATGATGATGCGATGTGGCCAACCTCCACGAGCGCAAGGTTTTAAGGGGGCCGAGAGGTCCCGCGCACCCCGAGACCAGCTCGCTCGCCAGCTGAACGCATTGATCTGCAATATTCTGAAATGTTGGAAACGATGATTAAGGTCGCATCGTCTTGCCCCGAGATGTCTGCCCATCATATCTGGACGCGAGAGCGTGATGGTTCATTAGCGCGGATAAACGTATGTACATATGCTTACACCTCTGAAAGATGGTACGAGGTTCCTGTCGGAGTTGACGGGTGTCAGCTGGCAGCAAGCCGAGATCAATTCGATCATGTCAGACGGCGCGAGTAGGCGATCTTCAAAGGCAGAAGCGTGAAGTGTGGTGATATGAAACGCAGGGCGCGCGAACTCTCTCCAGCGGCATTTCTGTTTTTGCACGTTCATCATGGCACATGGGTTAGGCGGCGAAGTGAACGGAGTGGTCCCTCGAATGTGGTTGGGTAGCGAAATGGAAGGTCCTACGGTAGAGGCTCGGTCTCTTCGCCCTGGCTGTTCTTCGAATAACATAGCCGAAGAGACAGTTTCGACCCGGGGCATTGGCGAAACCCAAAAAGTGCAACGTCAGCAGGTCGCGCATGTGCACATTGCACTTGGCTAGAACAGCCAGCACCATCATCATCATCAGAGTCCATCAGAGAGCGAATTTGTGGGTCATAACCTGTGATTTCTGGTGATGATGGAAAACTGTGCGGAGGGGCTTATGGAAGACGCGGGCGATTCAGAGCCCTCGTACTAAGCCTTATCGGCCCCGCGTTGGCTGCGGGCTCGGGTGCGTCCATCAGACGTGCAAGGCATGGCAGCAGAAGCACCTAGGACAGATGAGAGGGAGAAATGGAGATGGAGAATATGTTGAAGCCGAAAAAGCTTTTTGGGGTGCTGACTTCTGGTTGAACACCTCGAGGCTGGCGTCGTTGTGGGCATCGCTAAATCCCGGCCATCGTTGGGCCATCGCCACGGGGCTCCCGGCTTTTTCCGCTCGATGCCGTCGGACCGTTCGGAAATACTGTAGCTACACGACCTTAAGTTCAACAGAAATTTACGTGACGTGTGACGAAAACCAAGTTCAGACAAGACAGTGGTTCAAAGGTCTGGCGAACGCGTGACCTTGAACTTAAGGTGGTTTACCTGACCAGCGTGACACTATGGAATATTTGGTCTTCAACTACGCAAAACTTGGACTTGAGGTGGAGCCATGGAATCAGCCATTAGATTCAAGTTAGCCCCGTTTGTGAAATTGTCACTCCAGCCCAAGCTTTCGAAGTAGCCATTAATATTCTCCGCCTTAATCAACAATATCAATGTCAATTCCATCGCCAAATGCTGCCGTCTATTGTCGGTTGACTACCACTCGAGTACTCAAGTATTCAAATATTCAGGCCTCAGGGCTTCCGTGGTGTGCCCGGTAATTTGCCACCATTAATAAACGGCGGGATAAATGACCCAGCCTTGGGGAGTGAACAGCCCTATTGTACCGCTTTCTTTTACCAGACTCATTGAACGACTCGGACTCGGCAATGTATCCAGAAAAGCACAAAAATCACATACCCAGAGCACAGACGTTCCACGCAAGCACATAAGAGTCGCTTCCGGGCTATGAGATGCCCATGACACATTGGTCAATCACTTACAAGTATAATGTATTGATAAATCAGACTTAAACTTGCATTATTATTTTTGTCACGCATCGAGGTTCCAAGACCCCTGTGATGAGTGACAAACCGTGTCGTAAGTTCACAAGACCAGCCAGGTGTGATGCGTGACGAACTTAAGGTCGTGTAGCTACAGTAGTCTACCTCATTGATGATCTGCATGACATGACAGAGGCGATCTTGCAAGCAAAATTGTCCGTGACAGAGCGCGATAACAAGCTCACCATATGTACATATCCTAATCCAAGGCAGCGTTCGTCGGGAGATGTATTGATAATAGGAGGGCAGCCCCGACGACCGAGCAGCGACCGAGAGTCTTTGCGACCGCGGGGCTGTCTGGTTGTCGATGCATTCACCGTTCGCTTCGGTTCCTGGCCCCGAAAAGCATACAGCCCTGGCTCTATTCATTTACATATAATTATCAAGCCTCGGGCTTCCAAGGTCGACGTCTCTCACGATGAACTCTTGCGCCCACCAGCACCCGCGAGGTCGTCGCAGAACTCTTCTACGGCCATCACCGGTGGCCGTCTCCTTACTCACGACTTTCCTGATCCAGTGCACAGTCCATTCGCTTATGCACCTTCTCTGACGCTTCCACCCCTGGTAAACACAGAAGGGGCCCGGAGATCGAGCAACTTCATCTTCATCTTAAAGCCTGAATTCGAAGTCGACCGCAGGTGAACGACGGGACCAATGTCGGGAACAACAACTAGCGTTGCGATGGCCTCTGCGTTAGAGGACCTGCGCGCCGCGTTCCCCAAGCCTGACCAGATCTCTACGAAGCCAGAGGACCTGCACGCCTACGCGAACTCCACGTTTGCCCACTACGGAGGTACGTCACGTCCCCACCCCCTGCGTGCATCCCACCATCTCCAATCAGCCGCGCGTGCGACGGCGGCGGAGCGGCGCTACCTCACTCGGTGGCCTGGCCCTGGAGGGCAGGCGCACGTAGTGAGGCACCTGCTGTACTATAGAACACCGAACGAACCCATTATCAATCATAGTCTCACGAATGTGCGTGATTGAACACAGGTGGTGCGCACTCTGTCGTGGTGCATGTGGAAGGCACAGACGACGTCGTAAAGGCCGTGAACATATCGCGGAAGCACCTTGTGCCTATCGTCGCGTACTCGGGCGGCACGTCGACGGAGGGCAGCATCGCTGCCGTGCGTATCGTTCTGCCATGGTGTCTCGAAGATGCCTTATCTAACCGAGATTGACGTACGTTGCAGCCTGCACATGCCAGCGGAAGCTTGTGCGTCGACTTGTCGCGCATGAACAAGATACTTGAGATCAACGGTACGCGTCTAGTCGTTGCCAGATAAGTAGCAAAGACTCAACCAGTCGCGCTTGATCAGAGGCAGATTCGGACGTCATATGTCAAGCAGGAGTACAATGGAACGTGCTTAATGACGTGTTGAAGGACAAAGGTTGGTCACCTTCTATCCGGACGATAGAAAGACGTTGAATTGAGTACCGTTCGAAGGGATCCCTCTATTTTTCCCGGTACGCTTGATGGAGGCGTCCCATATAACCGCTACTGAACGCACAATCCTGGGCTCCTGAAGCTGGATCCCGGCATCGGAGCTACCGTCGGGGGAATGATCGCGCAGGGCTGCTCAGGAAGTACGTTCTCTTCCGCAAAACCTGTCTATGAAAGGCCCTCATCCACGTTGTTCAGCCAACGCTGTGAAGTATGGCACCGCTCGCGCAGAGTACATCATCAACCTCGTACGAATACTCTTACTGAACCGGCATAACGCTGACGAGTCGCGCATAGACAGCCGTGTTGCCCTCAGGCGAGGTCATAAAGACCCGTCAGCGCGCACGAAAGTCGTCCGTAGGATTCGACCTCGCAAAGCTGTTTATCGGTGCTGAGGGCACGCTTGGAATTGTCACGGAAGGTGAGCAAGCTCAGTGCTCCGTGTTGAGTAGAGATCAAGAACCCAAATCGCAGCAACCCTCCGGCTCGTTCCACTGCTACCTTGGAAGGTCGCGATAGCAGCGTTCGACAACGTCGACGATGCCACCCAGGCAGTGCTTGAAGCCCTCAACAAAGGTGCTTCCATCCGTGAGTTCGTCCCTCTGACCCTCATCACCTCCCCCACTCATCAATACCCATTTCTGTATCGCCACTATACCTAGAATGCGCCGAACTCGTCGACAGCATCTGCATCCGCGCGATGAACACGTACGGCACCTGCAGGCTGAAATGGCCCGAGACAGACAGCGTGCTGTTCAAGTACGCAGGCACCCCGGCTGCGATCGCCGAGACCGCCGAGCTCGTGCGGGACGTCGTCGCCAAGTACGGCGCTGGCGCGGTGGAGGGACGGTACACGTTTGTGGAGAAGGACGATGACGCGGACGCGCTGTGGATCGACCGGAAGAGTCTCGCGGGGACGCTGTCGAGGCTGCATCCGGGGTACAAGGGCTGGGTGACGGACCTTTGGTGAGTTGGCCATGGGGCTCCTTGACCATAGCGACTTCGGAAGTTAGAAGGGATGCTTATGGTGAGAACAGCGTGCCTGTGAGCAGGCTGCCGGACCTGATCAAGTTCTCGAGGGCCGAGTTCGACAGGCTCGGGCTGATCGCGCCGATCATGGGGCACGTCGGGGACGGCAACTTTCACGCGTTTATTCTCGCGAGTAACGACGAGGAGTATCAGAAACGCAAGGAGGTCTTCGATACTATCGCGTGGAAGGCTATTGAGCTCGATGGAACGTGTACGTTTTCTGCATTCTCTTCTAACTCTACGTGCTTGGATACTGACGGTATCCTTGATTGATGGTATTAGGCACTGGAGAACACGGTGTCGGTACAGTCAAGAAGAAGTACCTCCCACGTGAGCTGGGAGACGGCACGCTCGCGCTGATGAGGAGCATCAAGCAGACCTTGGATCCGCTGAACCTGTTCAACCCCGGAAAGGTACGCGAACGAACTGACTGCTAATGTGCCAACTGTCCTTGCTGACGCGCTGACGGGGCTATCAGCTGTATCCCGACGACGAATCTTGATGGACGAGGGGAGGTTTTGAGGCCATACTTAGTGTAAGATAGTGTAGGATGAAGACAAACCCTGCTCAATGATACGTGCTGTGTGTGATATGTACGGGGTCCCTGCAGCTGAACGCGTCAGACCACGTCCTTCCGGCACCCCTCCTATTTCCTTCCTGTACTTTATGTCGCGATGTCTACCTACGTCGTCCCGCAAAAGCGCATCACCTCCCCAGCCTCACTCGAGGCGCTCAAAGGCTCAGAAACATGGAAACGCCTGCTGCGGTTCACCAAGAGACTGAACGAATCTGTCGTCGGCGTCAAGCTGTCTGACCCTGTCCATGAGTCGCCCGTTAGTTACTCATCCTTCATGCTTTCCATCGTTTCTCACTCACGTTGTTTTCTTCAATTGATATTGGTGTATGCATCGATGCATCGTGTAGGCAGTGAAAGCTATCTTGGACGTGCTCGATCGGGTGCGGGAGGTCGCGCAGGCGATTCCGCCAGTGGAGACGCCGTCGAGGTTTGGGAACCCCGCGTTTCGGGACTTCTACGATAGGGTCGAGCAGGTGCGTCTCCCCATTTCTTGACAATTCGCTACCATCCTTACTGGCATCCCGCGCTTTTCTACAACCTCCTCCCACCGCCGATCCATCAAACTCAACACATTAGTCATCTTCAGAGTGGCATAAGACGATCCCGGGCGTACCAGAGGATGCGATCCCAGAGCTCAGCGCGTACTTTACCGAGTCATGGGGGAACAGACAGCGTATCGACTACGGCAGCGGCATGGAGCTGAATTTTCTCAGTTGGTTGTGCGTTCATCTCTTCCCTGCCCCCTTTCCCCTCCGCCTTATATACTGTTCAATCACAAAGCTGACATCTTATGCAGACTATGCCTGGAACTGCTTGGTGTATTTGACGTACCGAATGGAGACCTCAACGTCACTAACGAAGACCAGACGCCGGACGAGGATCCGGGCATACCAGACCGCAAGGGCCCGAGTATCGACTTCAAGTCCTCGGATTATCCTGCGATCGTCACGCGCATCTTCTGGAGGTGAGACCCTTGTGCATCTTCGTTGCGTCACATTGTCTGATTGCTGCATTGTGCACCAGGTATATCAACATCATGCGGGTGCTGCAGAGCAGCTACTGGCTCGAACCCGCCGGATCGCACGGCGCGTGGGGACTAGATGACTATCACCACCTTCCGTTCCTCTTTGGCTCAGCTCAACTTCGGAGTGCGTAGTGATGCCAGTGTTCTGCGCCATATGCATTCACTGATTGCATGTCTCTCTCTCCGTAGAGAATCAGTTCCCGGGGCCGGGTTCGATCAAAGTCAACGAGATCGTGGAGGAGATGGCGAAAGAGTACGTGTATTTCGCGTGCATCCAGTTCAATAACTCGGTACGTATACAGTCTGAAATCGGATATATTTCCGTGTCTGACCAGATGTTATAGATCAAGACAGTCAGTTTTGGATGGCATTCGCCGATGCAGTGGGATATCTCCAAGGTACGCGCCCCGACTCTGTGTCCAATTATCTTCTTCCCTGCATCCTACGTATCCGCTTTCATCTCACATCAACGTTCCCCTTCCGTATAGGTGAAGAAATGGACCAAAGTAAACGAAGGCATGTTCAAGATGTACCTCGGCGAAGTCCTCGGCAAGCTGCCCGTCATGCAACACTTCCTCTTCGGTTCGCTCCTCCCTGCCCCGCCACTCCCCGTTGACATTGACACTAACGGTCACGATCACGACCACGAGAACGAAGTGATTGAATATGATGAACGAGGCGTCCCGAAGTTGGGCGCGCACGGACATGGGCACGCGCACGAGGGCCTCCCCGATTGCTGTGGCATTCCGGTGCCGAGTGCATTCGGTGCTGCGAAGGCGGAGCAGAGAGAGAAGAAGGCACTGCAGGGGCCCGGGATATGGGCTGTCCCGTTCGATTGAGCAGTAGTTTTGTGCGGGACTGTATCTGTGCACGTACTAATCGTACGGACACCTATCGAAGAATAATCGTAAAGTATATGTGTACTACGTATTAGATCTTGTAAACAAGTTCAAGTTTTTCGGGTATCGTCACTGAACCGTCAGCGTCGTCAAAAAAGAGAAGAAACCAAGAAAGCATCCTACAAAACTATCCCTCGAGTTCCGAAGGTCCGCTTCCTAGCTCACAGCCATTAATCCATATCTCACCCCAGATCCATACCATTCGAGCACTCAAACCCTCCCAGCACTCTTCTCCGCCTCCGCCTCATCTTTAATCCTAAACGCCCTCTTCTCCTCTCGAAGCCGTCTGCTCTCCTTGATCCCGAACCCGTTTCTAAACACGACCTGCACCTCCTCCAGACTCAGACCCGCCGTCTCTGGGAAGAAGCCCACGCAGAACACCCAGCCGAGGAAGCACAGGCCCGCGTAGAACCCGAACGCGCCGGCGGGCGTGATGCGCGCCATGAGCGAGAGGTATGTCGAGCCGATGAGCAGGTTCGCTCCCCAGTTGGTCGCTGTCGCGAGGGAGGTGCCGATGCCGCGGACTATGGGGGTGACTCGGTGTAAGTGGGGAGCGAAGGAGGAGGGCAGGGGAAAAGGGCGAGACGCACCTTCGAGCGAGAAGAGCTCGCCCTGCTGCCAGGGCACGTTGCCGAGGCCGGTCGCGTAGCTCGCGACGAACACGATCATGCTAAGCAGCACGACCGCGGACCAGCCCGTCTCGTAGTGCGACCCGCTGACGAGCTGCCCGCCCGTGTTCCGCGTCATGACTGCACCGCGGAGGATCATGACATGTCATATCAGCCATCACGCCGCGTTGCCAAGAGGGGAGACACGCACAGTGGAAAGCAATGCTAGCCACCACCAGCCCGACGACCATACCCGGCGCGCTCCAGAGCATGATCCTTCTCCGCCCGATGACGTCAATCCAGCGGAGCGCGATGAGTGTGAAGAGGAAGTTCGTGCCTGCGACGATGAGCCCGACCGCGGTGGGTTGGTCGAACCCGATCTCGGCAAAGAGGGAGGCGGAGTAGTACATGAGCGTGTTGAACCCGCAGAGCTGTTGGTATGCCTGCAGGCCGCAGGCGACGACTGCGCATGGTGGGCATTGAGTGAGTACTGGATATATGGTGAAAGGGGTGAGAAGGAGGGAAGCTTACTGAGAGCGCGACGGTTGACGGGGACCGAGATCATGCTGCGTATGCGCTCGAGGAAGGTCGTCGAGTTGGCGATATCGATGCTTTGCTGGACGGCTGCACGAAGAACACGGAGCTGATAGCGAGACCAACATCAATTGAGCGCATACATGCTGGATAAAGTATATGCGCACCTTGAGCTCAACCTGCTCGGCCTTTGCCCCCTTGTATATCTTCCCGAGCACCTTATGCGCGTCCTCAATGTCGCCCCTTCTTACCAGGATACGCGCTGCATCCCACAGAGTCAGCCGTTGTTAGTCGATGCCTATGCGCCCAAACGAACAAAGAGAGCATACTCACGACTCTCGGGAAGGATCAATACGAGCGCGGCCTGGATACCAGCGGGCACAGCGCCAAGTCCGACCATCCATCGCCACCCGTGTGGGACGTTCTCAAATCCGGCGTCGATGCCGTACGCAATGACCTGGCCGAGAGTGATGAGCACTACGTTGAGCACCACCAGGCGGCCTCTGAGGCGGGTCGGCGCGAGTTCTTGGATGTAGAGGGGGGCGATGCATGAGGCCAGGCCGACGCCCAAGCCGACTAGAAGGCGGCAGCCAATCTGGGTGGGAGGGCGCGGGTGTGGATGAAAGTGGCGTTATGCGTACGAGAGAAAGAAAGGGAGAGACAATAGTCAGGGAAGAAAGGGGATACTGAGGGAGGAAGAATGGGCGTACCATACTCCAGACCGTGTGGCAGACCGCCTGACCAATTGCACCACCAATGAAAAGCACATCTGCAAGACCGAGGACAGGACGACGGCCAGTGATATCTGAGAGAGCGCCTGCAGCGAGGCCACCAAGGAGGGCACCCAGTGTAGTTGAGGACGTAATAAATTCCTAGCCGCACCATCGTTCGTCAGCAAGTAGTAACACCATACCCAATGTTGTCGGGACGACGCACCTTTTGCCCATCCGATAGCTCAGCCGGACCCAAGTCTCCTCCAATCGAAACGAGCGCACCAGAGATGACACCAGTGTCGTAACCTTTTCACCGCCACCCAGAAGCAGAAGCACGAGCGAGCGAGTCTATTTCAGCGCATACATCCCATTCCCCAAGGAGAAAGATGACATACCGAAGAGAAGACCGGAGATGGAACAGCAGGCGACGACGCCAATGACGAACCAGGTGGTATGTTCCGCGCCTTCAGCTACAACAGCTGCCTCGGATATCTCGCCTGCTTGTGTGTGGGCTAACACATCCTGAAATGCAGCATCGGGATCCTTGCTGGCAGCGTTGGCACTGAGAGTGGTGGTGGCTATCGTATTCCGCTTTTCGTTGTCGTCTTCAAGGGAGGGCGACCGTGAGCCGCCGTGGTTCGGCTCGGATGCCATCGCTTGCTTTTGCCGTAAAGAGTTTTGACGTTTGACGTAGCCCTAATCGTCAGGGTCAAACCAAGGCAGGACGCACAATGAGCGATTCAGAGGCCAAAGGCTTCTCTGCAACAAAGTGTGGGGAAGAAGAGAAGCAACAGCTCAATTGCGTTGATCTCATCCTTTTCTTTCTACATCCACCTTGGCGTCATCTGCTTGCCGCATCCATGTTCATTCGCTGGCTCGCCCGGCTAACAAAACGGCTGTGAAACGGACCACTTGATCACAAAAGAGCCGCTTGTGAACCCTGGGGCATATGGTCATGCTCCGATGCCATGGCTCCCTCTACTACTCTCTCCATTCTTCATCCTGTTTCCACATATGTAGAGAGCTGAAAGCCCACGTTCAACGGGATATTAGATGGCAAACAAGTAAGTGAACCAATGCATTTGTGGACTCGAAAACACAGGTCGTCCTTCAAGTTCACTGATCACGCTCAAAATGAGGTCTCTGATAGGTGGGCGTCTGATCCGAACTCTACAAATTTACGCCCCGGCCTTCCCGGAGCTCCATCGCGGCAGATTCCGAACGGCCTGATCTCCCTTCTCTTCCCAGCTTCGCGACGCAAAAACATGCCCGTGAACAAACAGCGCACCCGCACCGTACGCTACGAACCAGCTGATTGGATCACGAAAACACCAGCGCTTACAGCGATCCAACGACGCACCCGGAATATCGACTGGGGTGCATCACAACAACAAACTTCGCGAGAAAGATGGCGCATAGTCAATGTTTATTACCACAGAAGACATTTCGGCGTGTGTACTCGGCGCAAAGATATATGTGCGTAGGATATATTGAAGCGGCTCTGAGGGGTACAACCAATGCGATTCGTATGTTCTAACGAGATAGCCGAGGCAACGAATAATATTCAGCACAAAATACGGGTGGCATTAGCTTTCCGAACCATAGTCGCCACCTCCTGCCACATGCAATCGCTGGCGAGAGAGTTTACGCAGTGTGGAGATATATCGGATAGTCGAGGAAACATGCGAACCAAGTGGCGCGCCACGAATGCGGGATCGTCTATCGGGGACTGCCCAAAGTACGCCCTGTTAATGCGGCTGTTGCACGCCGTTGGAGGAAACGCATCGAACGCTGCATTGTTAGCTGCGGTGAAGTCGACAATTAGACTGATATAAAAGAGGTTGGGGCACCCGCTCAGCAGGGTTGCAAGACCTGTCATGGTGATATGGTTGCTCAAGAGAGGAAGAGGGCCCGTGTAAAGAGACAAGGATTCGAGTTTAGGGAAAGCAGCGGATAGCTCTTGAATGAAGCTGTTGTTCATCTCGGGGGAGCAAATGAGGCTAAACGATAGTTTGGTTAGGTTCTTGAACTTATAGAGTCGTCGGAAGGTTGAGAGGTCCAGAAGCTTGAGGCCGAGCGCGTCATAGAAATGCTGCGTAAGCTTGAGACTAAGCATGTTATCCGCAGGGAGGATCTCGGTGAGTACTTGCAGCATTTCAACAGTGTCGCCGACGTTTATGGAGTCAGGGACGAGGACAGCGCGTAGAGACGTCATAGCCTTGAGATCACTTAAGGAGCACATGAAGGATGTAACTTCCTTCGGGCCCCCAGAGTCGAGGGTAAGTCGTTGAAGTGAGGGGAAGGCGAATGACCTCGTGGGCTGGTGAACAGGGGGTGCTCGGTATGATGGCAGAGGACTGATGTCAAAGGCGAGTTCCTCCAGACACGGTAGACTCGACAAGAAGGGAAACAATTCGGAGGGTGTACGGATGATTAACCGGGTACCAGCTCTGAAGGTCTTCAGCTTCTGGAATCCGAGAGATACGGCGTCGGACAGCACATTAGGCAAAACATGCCTGGTGCGGAGGTCGACGCCCCCTATAATGGAGAGGGTCTCCAGAGAAGGACAAGCCCGACTCAACCAGGTCAAGGTGTGCGGACTATTCGTCGGAAGTTTCCCAATCTCGACCTCAACGATGTCAGGACCCAAGACGAGTGGTTAGTTCCGTTGAAATCTGGGAAAGAAGTCGAACGCCTCGACGCGCTGAATATTCGGGAAGAGCAGGGAGCCGCAAAAGGAGGATAATGAACTTAGGACAACGTCATCTATCACGACCGTGCAGGCTTCCGAATCAGCGGATACAAGGCTTCGAACCCTCGAGACATAGCGTTCAAGAATTCTCCAATCGGACAACCTCATAATACGCCGAAACTTCTGGTAGCATGACACGTCTTTATTAGGTACCATATTCTACATCGCATACGCCGTCGGATGGACTCTTACCATGTATCCAACAGGTTTCGCTCTACTAACATCCAGTAGATCCTCCGGTAGAACCATGAGCACGTCCATCATGGTAATTTCTCGGTACAGTTTGTCCAACGCTGGCTCTTTGAAAGGTTTGCAAGTCCTTGCAGCGGCTGCTAGACTCTTGCGAGCGTCTTCTTCACTGACTTGGAAATGATTCAAATATAGTAAAGAGGACTTCTGGAAGACGAAAGCAAGGGTGCATGTTGGTAAAAGGAGACGACGGCCAGGAGAGAGGCTATGACAGGCTATGAGTCGGTGGAACGAAAACGCGGCGCGCAGCAAGTTCATTTTTAAGTTGCTTGAGACAGGTGCACATCCGATGAGACAGTCCTGTCCATCTCTAACGAACTCCTCTGCTGCTGCCATCGTCTTACATCTTAGCTTGCAAAGTTTAAGATACGAAAACATTGACGAAAATTAAACGGAACAGGGGATGTCTTGAACTCGAAGCTTCAAGTTGAAGAACCAAAAAGCGACTCGCTTGTTCAAGTAAGTACAAACTATTGAGGATCTAGATTCAAGTACGCTAACGGATCTCATCACAACCATCAATCTAGAACTTTTTGGGCTTGGAGCCATTTGAAGGTCCAAGCACCACAATGGCTAGTACCGTCCGTATGAATCGACGGCTCAATGACGCTCCGAAGGCGGGGCATCATGCGTCTCAACTGCCGCGCGGCAAACGCTTCGTCATCAATCGGTGAGTCCGCCAACCTAATCTCCCGAATGTGTGTGTTGTAGCCTCCATCAGGCACGATTTGAGCAGCGAACGACGCGTTTCGCGTCACCGTTGCGTCGACGATGACCTCAAGGTAGCGAATGTCAGGGCAGTTGCGCAGAATAGACGCGATACCAGAGAAACTCGTATAGTATGTGTCTCTCCAGCCTACTTTGCCGCCGAGGCAAAGCTTCTGCAGACGGGGAAGGGCGGCTGAGATAGCAGCGAGGTCGAAGTCGTCGAGCTCAAAGTATGCCGTCACGGTGAACGTCAATGCAGTCAGGCCGCTGTAGACGAAGAGCGGTTCGAGTAGATCAAGCGTCAATGTAACCTTGGGCAGGTGGTTCGGCTCCACGCTTTGCGTGATGCTGATCGCTTTCGCGAGGGACTTGTCGAAGGAAGAAGCGAGAGTGTGGACGAACTCGACAATGATCTCTGGGGACCTGATACCCATGGCGGCCACGTCGGCGCTGAACCTCGATACTTTGCGTAATCCCATTATTTTCAGAACGTCTCTGGTGAGCGTCGTGGACTCGTCGTCCTTGTCTGCGTCATCAAGACTGACAGGGAAGAAGTTATGCAGCTCGATAGATGTGAGATGCGGGCTGCAGAGCATGGGTAGGAGCTCGGAATGGACGACACGGTGTTTGAGGATTAGGGTTTGGAGATTTGGAAAGAGAAAATCGCAGAGTTCGGCTTCCAGCAAGTAGCACCAAACTTCTATGTCGAGCTGAAGCTGTTCCGGATCGAGGGCGAGGTCCAAGACACGAACTCGACGAAGGTATCCAAGGAGGAATTCCCAAGTCGACTCAGCCACGGGTGGCACCAAAAGTACATATTGCTGAAAGGGCAACGATACGAGTCAGACCCACGGATGCGTTCCTAGAGTCGAGAAAGCTTACCGTTTTGGACCCATAGTCTGAGTGCTCATGAAACATTAACATCTCCTTGGGAAGAGTCAAGAAGACGTCCGAGAGACAGTCTATCTTGTAGTAGAGCGCATCCAGCGCAGGCTCCTTAAAGTCTTGGCAGGTTCGTGCGACCGCTGGAAGAGTATGCTTTGATACAAAAGAGAAAATCAGTGAGGTTACCTCGGAGACGCTGAGGCAGGGATGCATTTCGTGCCGGTTGATGGTCGGTATAGTGAAGGTATAGTGTGAAGTGCCACTAATCCTGGGGGTTTGTGGATGCGAACAAGGCGATTGTGTCGAATCGTGGCGTGTGATACACGCGATTTCCATGCGACACAAGCGGCACTCATCTGAAGGCTGTCCGAGAATTACTCCGATGATCAGTATCGATCAGTCCTGCGGCAAAGGCCAATATTTAGAATACCGAAACATCTACCAGCTACACTCATATGAATCTACCCCGCTTTGCGAAAGAACTGCTGTTAACATTCGTTCGTCGCTGCCTCTCCAAAGGAGCGACGCGACGCGTACATATTACCATACGTGATGAAATAGGCACGGGTTCCTTGAGCAAGCGAGGCTGATGAACGCTGAACAAGCGACAAGTCGACAAACACTGCATCAGCCTTGCAGTGCATTAATAATACTAGACACCTGGACAAGTATATATTCCATGTAACAGAACTGATTGATAGTGGAGGCGCATACCCTTGCAACAGACTTAGTGAAAGTATGGCAAAGTGCGTGAGATGCGCCCGCCTTTTATAAACCGTGGTGCCAATAGCAGACCAAACGCAGTGTATTGCTGATATGTATGATCGTCGGGTATAAACTGAACAGAAAACTATCTAAACCGGCATATCCCTTAGAGAGCGACGTTGATGGGGGAGCAGCCAAGGTTAACGAGCCCCTTCTGCAATGGAGGTGAGCAGGGGAATCAAACTTAATCAGGTTGGGACGTACGAATGTGTTATCCGTGCAGCAGACCGGCGCCGATGAGCACTGGCTGCCGCCTGAAGAGAGAACGCCGACAGGGGTGCAACCGAAACCAATATCACCGGTGATGCCTTTAACAACGGCGCCGAGGAGAGCGGCTTCCTTGACGGCAGATTCGTCCGAGCTCTGGAAATTAAACTACGTTAGCCCACGGGGTGGTAGAGATTGCGACGAGGACTGGATACTCACGGACGAGACCTTGTTGCAGCAGAACTGATCACCAGTGTTGCACTGACCCTCGCCAGAGCCGCCAGCAACAACGACAGCAGCGAAAGCAAGAGCAGCGAAGGCAGAGGCGTGCATGGTGATAGAGATGAGTGAGGGTTTAAGAGGGCGAAGGGCAGAAGGCAGAAGACGACGGTTGACTGAGGAAAAGTTGGTCGATGCAGGCAGGCTTTTATATGTTCTGAGCGCCAGGCAATTCCCTCCTGCACTCCACCTCATGTCACGATGCGCGGCTTTTCTGCACGATCTAGAGCGGGGGGGCGAGAACTTCACCAGCGGCAGCCGAGGGCGTGGTCGGGGACACGACGGCGGACCTGTCAACTGGTGGCAGGTATTCGGAATTCGCGACCTGCATACGATGACAGTCTTCATATTGGATCGTTCAATGAAAAGAGGCCGTGACAAAGAGCCTCGAGTTTTTCGGGATAGATTGCGGACGTGAGCGTTTCTGGAGTTCGTTATTCACGGTGGCTAAACACGCTCTCGAATTCAGTAGACAACCACGGGTATGTACCGTGGAACTTCCATCAGTAGAACCAAGACTGGGGATTCTGATAGAAGCCCAAAGGTTTTGTAGAACTTACGGCAGAGGGACGGAGACCTTGAATTTGCATGTCAACGAATAAACGCTCGATGACCGATGAGCTCCCGTGTGGAGACCAGGCGAACACAGACCTCGGCTTCGCATCAATCATTTCGGACTGAATGCTGAGCGATGCTGAGTGGGAGCGGGATAAATTCTGTCGAACGCAGCTGTCGTAGAGGCGTAGGCTCCGTAGGATGCGCACATGGTATCGCTACTCCTTGAGTCGACCTTGTCCTCGGCGCGCTTTCTAGCCGGAAACAGACGCTCATTAGACGCGCTCGCAATTTTTAGGGAAAAGCCGGCCTGTTCATAGTATTGTCGATGGGCTGCATCATTTTCGCTGTCGGCGTTCAGCTTGATGAAACGGAGATGACTTTATGGACACCATTGAAAGATGTTTTATTCAAATCGAACAAACGTGCAGAAAGACCTAGGTCTATGAAGGGTGTAGATTCACGTTCCGAACACGCGCTCAAAGAGGGATGACGTCACATGCCTTCATAACTTGAAACTTTTGGGGGCGGTACCTGTAAAGACAAAAGATGCAGTTAGATAACTTAGATTTCACGTCCAATCTGAATGATATGAAAACATCCTACAGCTAGTCTGTTTGCGGAAGACAAAGGGACATCTTGAATCATCACTTGTACTATTGCCGATAGGATTGATACGCCCGCTGGGCAGACGCGTCCACGCAAAACACGCCCCGCGCGGTCAGGTTGTCTTGCAAGTTGCCGCGACAGCGTTCGGCGTTTCCATGAATGAGTCCGCGAGTTGGATTGCTGTTAGTGCCACGCCGTCTCAAGTGTGCGACGCGCAGAACGAGCCACGTATTAGGTAGTTTTTCGACCTTAAGTTCGCAGTGGCGTGAGAAGACGGGCTTCAAACACGGTTTCTTGAAGCGTCCGATATCCTCCTCTGTAGGTTCGGAGGGCCGAACAACGAAGAGCGAAGTGCTGTCACCCGACTGAGCAAGTGTGACCTCAGTTGAATCATGTGTATGCTGCTACTATTGTCGTTGTTTTTGTAAGCATTCTCCGCAAAACAATGGCACTACTTATATTCTTGTCATGAGCTGGCAGCGAGTTACATACCTTCGCTCACTCAAAGGTAGACACTTCGCTCGGTCGTTCATAAGTCTTTTACCAGAAAACCAAGCAGATTGTATTATCTAAGAGCAGCGCTGTAGCGTAATAAACCAGGAAAGGACCAGTATAAACCAGCTCATTCATCCCTATTAGACTTAGAGGTTGACGTTGATGGGGGAGCAGCCGAGGTTAATGAGACCCGTCTGCAATGGAGGTTAGCAATCAAGCACATGTAACTTTGAAAGCTGATACGTACGAATTTGTTGTTAGTGCAGCAGACGGGGTGCTGGTTGCAGGTGCCAGCGCCGGTGGAGAGGACGTTGAGGGGGGAGCAGTCAAGGCCGGCCTGGCCGGTGAGGCCCTCGACGACGACACCGAGAGCGGTGAGTTGCTTGGTGACGGACTTGTCTTGGACCTGGAAGATAAAGCGTATTAGTACGCTGAATGCAAACCGGTACGGTTCCCGACAAAGGGTGGATACTCACGCTCTTGACCTGGTTGCAGCAGTAAGCAGAGCCAGTGTTGCACTGGCCGGCGCCACCGGCAGCGACGACTGCGGCAAAGGTGAGAGCAGCGAAGGTGGAGGCGTGCATGATGATAGTGACGATGATGATGGGTGAGAGTTGAGTAAACGAAGGACGGAGGACTGAAGGCGAGGATTGACTGAGGAAAAGTCGGTCGATGCGGGCTGGCTTTATACGTTCTCGGACCTCATACTTTTCCTCAGGCTGCTCTACCCTACGTTCCGACGGCGCCAAGTCGGTGCGGGCTGGGCCCAGAGGCCCGTTCTCGACCCATGGTAGCCGAGGTGGCGTCCGGGACCACGACAGCGACCCTGTCAATTAACGACATTTCTCGGAGGTCGGGCCTCATCTTTGAATTCGCTCGGGATCAGGAGACCGCGGCTGAGAGTCTCGACTCTGGAGTTACGTTGCTGATAGCGGGTCTTCCCAGCGAGTTTCGCGCTTTAGGAGGCCAAACTCGACCTCGAGCTCAATTGACAGCCAGGGCTCGAAAATTTCCATCAATTCAGCCAAGACCGGGGACCTGAAACAGAGCTCAGTACTTCAGTAAAGATGACGGTAGATGAACTTGAGGAACAGAAAACCACAGTGACCATTTCATCGAGGCCCCGATGATCCCGTCTCTGGGGGAAGCGAACGCAGCATCTCTCCGCATCGGACGGGACAGAGAAACTTTTAATTGAATGCGAGAAGGGTGAACTGGCCCAGGAGCCCGCTTTGGCCTTGCCTGGAACAACCATCTGCCTTCCAGGAAGTCCGCGAGATGATTTCATGTTAGAATCGTATTGTCCTCTGCGATACTCAACGAGACCTACCACCAATGAATGGACCTATGAACTATTCCGACAAACTCTGCTCTGCGCCATCCTACACTGCACACCGCGTCCGTTGTGCGCACGAACGTGCTTATATTGGACATCAGCCTCACGAGTTACCTCGCCACGAACACGCCGTCATCCACGAGCGAGTCTGCGAGCCGCGGATCGACAAACCGTCGGCAGCGAGGAAGCCAGTGTCGTTCCCCACTTGAGCGCCGATTGTGGCCCTTGGCTCGCACAGGTTCCTGAGCACCCTCGCAAGTCCTTCCAGCGTCACCTAGGACATGCGTACTTCGCATCACTCACCGCTCCGTATTCGAAGAAACGCAGACCGCACATGACGGGCACATAGGGCTCGAGCGTCCGCTAGTGCGGCATCTGGGAGCGTTTAGTATGCGACGGGGCGATATGAGGCGCCGCGTGCGGGGAAGAGCGACGAGGCGACAGAGACCGTTGGCATACCGAAGGGCGCACCTCGGGCGAGTACGTGTATAACGGCGGGCGACTTCGCCGCAGCTGAGGCACTATGAAAGATGGTTTATTGAGTACCATAGCGGGGGCAGGCTGCTAACGCTGAGGAAAAATCAGACATTTGACACCAAGAGGACGTCGTTTGCCCCTGAGGCGCTCATGGAGAGCGATATTCACAGGTCCATCAAGCGCTGGCAACCCTGCAGCGACACCCAAAATATCCGATACATGAGCGGCGCTCGCCTTCCCACATACACGCAGACCGTTGCTGTCATGGTCATCGTCAATGAAGGAGGTCGAGCGAGGACGATGGTAACAGGGAAAGTACACCTAAACCCAATCCATCTCCTTGTTCTCCTTTTCGTCCTCCTCGATTGTTAGCGGGCCCTTCGGGTAGAATATGCCAGCGACGGTGGTGATCTCGGAGTAGACAGCATCTAGAGCTAAATCGCGGAGAGACTCATATTTCCTTGAGATTACATCGAGTATACAGCTGTCTAGGAGCTCTAGGGAGATTGTGGAAGGCATGACCTCTGCAGCGGTGAGACAAGGGCGCATTCGTGCCAGGGAAGTGATTGTGCGATTGGATGTTGAAGTTGAAATCCTGAGGCTGCACAGCGGGCTCTTGTATGCATTGCTCTGGCGCCATGGGAGTTCACGAGGGTCAAAAGAGAAGATAATCCCGCGAATTATGACTGCAATGTTCGGAAAGAGGAGTTCTAAGCCGGCGAAAGAGCGGGGAAATGGCTTACGTAAGGGACTACTTCATCCTCGCCTGGTGTTTGCCGGTGACGAAAACACGCGCACCAAACCCATATCCCTCCCCTGCCCAAATCTCGCTCTTTTCCTCTTCGCAGTTTTCGCCTTGTAGCGCCTACATTTTTGGATCACAGGTGAAGCAACGACACTCTGCAAGCGCCAGAGTCCATCACCCTGCGCCCGCACATCCGGCAATTATGCTCGACCGCGTCAGAAACTATGTCTACGAGCGGCGGGGGCGCATCGTCGGTGCTGCAGGCGTGCTCGGAGGCGCGTACGTCGTCTCCGGATATGTGTCGGACAGGATAGGTGAGATGAAGTCAGGCATGGTCAGAGAGAGGGGCGCTCGGGAGACGTGAGTCGTTCCTCACTATCAAGGTCCACTTGGTGTGCTAACTCCATCACGCATTGCCTGTCTTTCTCCCGTAATATTCAATTCATGTTGGCATCTCCGAATCTGCAGCCTCCGCCGCCGTTTCCGCCAAACCCGCGACGATGCATCCTACACGGCGACCGCGCTCATGCCCTCCCTCGCCGACCAGCTCCTCGCAGAGCTTGATGTTGACGCGCTTACCGCCGAACTCCAAGCTCGTGCGCGCAAGCGTCCTCCCATTTCCGAATCGGCCCCATCCGCCTCCGCTTCCCACCAGCAATCGGATTCTGTCCAGTTATCATCATCCGACGCCTCGTCCTCTTTCCACCACGTCTCCCGCCCAAGCACTGGCGAACAGCAGGCGCTCAGACTACCCCACATTCGGCGCGACCCTAGTGTCGTCTCGGCCTCGGCCTCGGAGAGCGTCTCGGACGTGGAGAGCGTAGCGGATTACTCAGTCTCGGGCTCCTCGGTCATCTCCGGCATGGAAGGCGACGGCTCGCCCAGCCTCGGCGCATCGACGAGCAGCTGGGTCGAGCGTATGAACGTGTCGGGCATTTCTGCAGGGACAGGCAGCGGCGCCCCGTCCTCTGCTGCGTCGGAGGCTGGTGATGCGCCTGAGGCGCAGAACAATAATGGCGCTGGCGATGCGCCGCGGGGCCGCACGCTCGGCGTGCCCGGGCAGCCGCTGGAGGATATGACAGGCTCGCAGATGGGCGCGTCGCTCGCCAGCTCGATGACGAGCGCTGCGAGCTCGGATGACGCGGCGCACGGTGCGTTACAAGGAACGGGAGTCGGAGCGGGAAAGAGCAAGGCCGAGCTCTGGAAGGAGGTGAAAATCCTCAGTGAGTACATGCGCTCTCCCTATCCCTTTGTGCATACACCCAATGCTAACCCACCGCAGCCCTCACACGCACCCTCACAACTCTCTACGCCGCCGTCCTCCTCGCCATGCTCACCGCCACCCAACACGCCCTCCTCGCGCGCGGACGCTACGTCCGCGCCGTTCTCGCCGACGAGCGACGCGAGCGCACACGTGCCCGCGCTGCGCAGCTCGATGCGTTCTGGGGACCACTTATCCCGCCCATCCCCGGCGCCGAAGCCGGCGCCGACCCCTTCTCGGAGCTGCATGGAAGCGGCAAGGCGGGGAAAGGGAAGGGAAGGCTGCAGGGCAGCGCGCTAGGGCGCTTTGTAAGCGGGACGGGGCCGACGGGTATGCTTGTCTGGAGCGCTGTTGAGGGTCTCGTCGGGGTGCTTTCGGGCGATCTAGGGGACAGTGACGACGAGGATGAGGGGGAAAGTGCTGATGAGGGGTACGAGGGTGCCGCGCCGAGGCGGTCGCGCGGTCCTGTCTCGCCTTGGGAGACGGACCTTGGCGGGCTCGAGGGCGCGTTTGGCGGGTTCGGTATGGGTGTGGATGGTATGGATGTGGGGGCGGGACAGAGAGAGAACGAGGACGACGAGTACGATCGGATCGAGATGGAGTATCTTTCCCTTTCGTGGTGGCTTGTGCATGTCGGCTGGCGGGACATTGCGCAGCGCGTGCGGTGGGCGGTCGAGGGCGTGTTCGAAGGGTGCGTCATGTATGTGTACCTCCCGCGGGGTCAGATGCTAACCTTGGCCATGCGGACAGCGTCTCGCTCAAGTCCAAGCTGAGCGCGACGGACCTACAGGGACTGGTCGACGACGTCAGGAGGAAGGTTGAGTACACGGACGATGGCAAAGGGCGGACTAGGTGCGTTGATTCATGATTATTCTTCATGCGCTGTTTTCTGACCGCGCTATGACATATGTGCATGTAGCTTCCTCTCAGCCCTTCTCCCTCAAACGCCTGAACAGATTGCGCGCGTCCTTGCCCAGAGCGGCGCTTCTCCGCCTCCATCGTCCGCGTCAGCATCGGGGGCGTTCCCGCTCGACGCATCGATATCGATCGACGCAGACGGCAGCTCCGTCTCTGCCGCTCCTCTTTCCGACGCGTCGTTCTCCACATCTCCCGCCGCCCCTCCAACCGCCGGTAGCTCCAACGAACCGGTAGAAGGACCGTCACCGTCCCCATCGCTCATCCCCCACGTCACTATCACGCAGCCCGCCGGAATCGTCACGCCCTCCGCCGTCGGCCCAGCTGTAGCTTCCGTCCCGATGCAGACCGGCGAGGAGAGATCGAACGCAGCGACGCCGAAGCAGCAGCAGGCCAAACGCCCCATCGCGCGCCCCTCGTTCGCCGCGCTCTTGGAGCAAACGCGGGGGTACGCGCTAGGAGCGGACTTTGCGCGCGTGCTCGAGGTGAGCGCGGAGCGTGCGGTGGATGTGTTGTTTGACGGGCTGCGCGCGCATGTGTTCGTCGATAGCAGTGAGAAGGAGAGGGGGGTGGAAGGAGAGAACGGGGGAGAGAGGGAGGAGCTGAAGATGCGGCTGGCGGGGCTGTTGCCTGGTCTGGCGAGGTGGAGTAGGCTTGCGCTCGAGGGGCTGCCGAACGAGCTGGTTGATGTGCGTCGTTCACTTCTTTCGTCCACGGGGTGTGCTGACGCTGTCGCCGCTCCTTTTCAGAATATCCTCGCGCAGAGGGAGGTTGCTGCGCTAGAGGCGATTATCATCTCGGACTACCAGGATCGATACAGCTGAAGGTATGCTCGAGAAGCATGTTGTTGAGAGCTATGTTGAACACTGTGCGGTATATAATCTATCCTTATTCAATGTTTACCTTGTCGTTCTAGCACCCACTTGCAGATATGTCTTTCGATATCTAAGCGCCTACGAAGCATGTATACATCGTGCGGCTCCGCCGTCGACGGGTTATTCAGAGGATGCTCATCGCCCCTATCAATGCCTTGGAATTTTAGTGCTTGACGACGCGTTATGTCTGCATTGTCCTGTCCAGACTCCACAGGTCCTGCCCAAACTCCACAGTCGGTGAGACAGGAATGTATGGTCGCGGGGTGAGACTCGGCATATACCATGCCGAGCACCGACTTTCAAGCCAGGCGGCGGCGCCTTCTTGGGCGCCTTCGAACCCTTGTTCCGCTTGTTCGAGTACCACATCGTGGTGCGTCGCCACGGCAAGGGTCAGGTGGCAGGCTCAAGTCGACATGTTGATTTGAGGCGCTCTCTGGTTACTCCATTTTCGCCAGTGACACTGTGCCGTCCTGTGGTGAGTCAGCGCGTATCGATCACTGCGTAGTTCGTGGTCGGACAGGATTCAGCATGTTCCGTTTCGGCAGCTGAGACCGTTGATGATGATGCTACTGATGATGGTATAACGTTAACGTCCAAAAAGGCGAGGGGGAGGAAGAGGAGGAGGAGGAACTGAGATTTACTTCTCGCGTAAAAGCAGCATGCACGTACGTTCAGTACCAGTAGTGGCTCGATGATAGTAGCAGACAGTAGCACTATGTAAACTGTGCCGTGTCTAATTATCCAAAAAGGGCGATACACCATATGTCGGACAGCAGTATGTTATACGCATCGCGGTAGTAACCCAGGGCTGGCCTGTGCTATAATTACTAAGAGAAATGTGCCTTTATACTCCCTTGCTTTGCTGAGAGCGTGCTGTCAACCTCTCGCTTCCTTTCTCTTCATATTTACTCCTTTCTCTCAACACACTTCTATTCACCATCAACATGTCGCATTTATTAGTAACATCGGGTCAGGTACCTCTTAATCCACTCAATCCTAGCATAGCCTATACAAGAGGCAAGTATCCACCATTCTTCTCGGGTGTGTAAAAAGGACTCACGCCTTGCGCACGGGTCTGCAGTTGCTATGGGCTCACTTGTGTTCTACGACTACCGTAAGTTTATTGTCCCTGTTCACGTGGGCTATAATAATAAGTGTGTACAAGACACGCCGCGCTACGCTCCGGCACTTTCTATCGACGTTAGCAATATTCATGGCTCGAGCTCACACCACTACAGCATATCACAATTTGCCCGAGGGCTTAGTTGAGGACAAAAACGCACCATAGATAATTGCACATATCACCAACAAAGTGTCGTTCTACCACGTTCGGGATTTGTTCGGGATAAACATCGCAGGCCAAGCTCAAAAAGGAAAACCCCATATCAAAACGTCAAACAAAGGTCAACAAAAGCCTACCATAATTTTGAAGATACGAGTTATACCAGCTCGCATAGATGACGAGGTAGTTTTCGAGCAGTGTCCCAGAGTCGATGACTTGCAGTTCTCATATATATATTTTCCTTTTTTTTCTTCCTTTATCAGATTCAGTTTATATGGGTAAGGTGCACCTCATGTCATGCAAAACATCCCGGTGTTGATCACTATATGGCAGATGAAGAAACCATCACTTGTGTCTGGACTGTACTTCGTGGTATGTGACATCGGCCTTTGGAGTGCCCAGTGTTTTCATGAGAGCATTATGTTTTAAGTCACGTTATGTCGGGATAATTTACATGGTGTGGGTAGACAACATTGCCCTTTATAAATTAGTACTCACAGCGGAGAAATCACAGGGCGGACATATGTGCGTGACCCACCGTGATTTGAAAATATGAGAGGGACTCACGTTTGACACAGTCGAGATCATTGCTGTCTCCGATTCGGTGAGGACTGGTCAATGATTGGTGTTTCTTAGAAGGCGTTACAATGCTCATTACTGTTTTTTTTTTGCAGTGAGCTTTATCTCCTCCCAGAGTCCGAAACGAAGTCATGGTATATTTCTCTCATTTGTAGATGTAAGCTTTATGTCAGAGAAAGGGAGGGCCAAAGTTGAATCGGTCAAATCTAGGCTACGCTTTTCAATTTTTGTACCGGGTCGTTCAACGAGAGGTGTATTGTGTGCTGCGATCACGGTAAGTGTCACTGATAATGGTCACATTCTTCTCAAATTCAAGGACTTCCACATGAAGGCCTCATGATTATGCGTGTATACGCAATGTCCGACCGATCCAGAGCGATATTATTGCTCCTTCTTGGGTGCTTGTTTGTCGAAACTTCGGTCTTCATTGTGACTGGGATAATCACACTTCTTCCTTCGAACGGGACCACAGGTAATATTTCTCCTCTTCAAACAATCTCATCTCACCATTTATCGCAGCGTCGACATACGATGTTGATAGTATCATATTTTGTGGCCTCGTTTCAGCTACTCCGGGTACCCTCGCGCCAACGGGGTGGGTAAACTCGACCCTCATCGGCTCAATTGCTGCCCTCGAGGTTCTTCTAGTTTCATTATCCATGTACAAATTCGCGCAAGATGCTTTGTACTTTGTGCAGGCTTGGCGTCATATCCTCAGACGTAAACTCATGTCAGACATATACTCGGTACTTATCAGAGATAATGTTTTTTGGGCCTTACTGTGAGTAATGATGCTATAAGTACCAGTTCTGTATTCTGACAGTTCCATAGAACACTCGTTAGCTCTTCTCTAAACTTCAAGACATCTGACTATCCACAGGTAATATTTTGATCATCGCATGAATACGCTTGCGCAAGTTGACGATATCCATTTCATAGTCACCTGATATCTTACTAGATATCGTGGCGGATGTCTTTGCAGCTTTACCATTGTCTATGATGGGGCCGCATCTTGTCCTCAGTATGAAAGCAGAAAGTAGAAGTGAACGTGGCAATCTAGAGGCAACCACACATGGTAGAGGTTCCAGCGGAGGCGAGTTCACTAGCGTCCTCTTTACGGATGATGACTACCAACGTGAGCTGAACTCCTCACACCATACATCTACAAGTTCGTAGTAAGGTGCAGATAACGAGTAGTTTTGGGACATTCCTCGCCGAAAAATTAGTTAGGATAGGAAACATCTGAACAGTATGATATCTTTGATGGACCTAAGAACACTGTGTTAAACACCCGATACTACTAGTACTATTATTAAGTAAAATGACTGACATTATTATATCACTCCTACTATTCATTTCAGAAACACTCGCAGCGCCTCAGTGTACATGTGTTTGGGGCGTAGCACCAATGATGCCAGTGTTAGGTTTTCGGGATCCTGCTTTGAACAGCACCAAGTCCAAGGGAAACCTCCGACTCTCTACTATACTACCGAGTCCATCGCGGCTTTATCCTCCTCTGCTCCTTTGTGTTGATTGCTATGCGGTATCCACTCTATCACAAATTTACATTTCACCCTTTAGTGTTCAAGAAATCTACCCTGAAATCTATTTTATGCTGCGACCCATTAACGAACAGTTTGCTCATGTTTTCTTGTTGCGTCCACGGCATCTACCATTGCAGGGACTTGTGCAAGGATCACTTCGAGCTTGAGCCTATCTTTGCTTCCACCGTCACGCTTTTGAGGTCTTTTGCAGCTCCATCTCCTTAATGATTAGCGTGAAGTGAAAGCCAAATTAACCACTTGGTATCCTTTACTATTAGCCACTCGAGGTCCACCACGCAAGCCGGTATTATCGGGCCGAACACCGGGGAGGCGGTGTAGGCCTTTTGCCCGCCACATTTCCTCTCCTTGATCGCCGCGGGCCTGACGTACATTTCACCATACACACGCTTCAAGCTTCAAGCGTCTCAGGGTGATATCCGAGTGCTTGGGAGAGAAGCATCATTTCGAGCAATGCACAGGTATGTGGTGCTGCCGCGCTAATCATGTTCATTCACTAGCATGCAGTTTCGAACCCTTCCCATACCAGAACTTTTGGATTGATCATTGTCTGGGACTACTAGTGATGATCTGTTCTATTATTGGAGTCTGATGATCAACAACACTGGGCATTCGGTGAAGCGTGGCACTGTCTTCCGCGTTGATTCAGAGTTCGCAGGCCATGGGCACGGATATATTGACCCGCTGGGATTCTCCACTTGGGTATCACTCTTGCCCGACGTGCTTGATTGCTGCTACTAAGACATGTCTTCCCCATATTCTCTTTCGCCCTCTCCGTTCGCTACTTTGCAGATCAATCTCACACCTACTCTTGGGCTTGCATTTGTCGGGATGGTTCTTGCATCAATGTGAGTGAATATATGTTTGTTTGGTGGGCTCTGCATCTCAGGCAATGTAGTCTTTATGGGTTTACAGTCCTACAAACAATATCCTACGTGAGTTGAGTAGATTATATTGACGGATAGTACGCACCTCTGACGACACGGTGGAGTATCGGAGGTATCCCAATGATCGACTATCACTAAAGATCCTGGTAAGTAGCACATTCTCCTTATTATGGAGTTTGACTCACACCGTATCAGGTTGGAGCCTTATGGTGGGTCAAGAAACATCGCCATTATATGCACACTAACAGGCAACCTTGCAGGTCCCTTAACACTACGTCACTGGCGTTCAAAGTGTCTGGTCTCTACACCTGGTTGGTCCTTGATTACGCACAGGTTCTTCTCCTTCCAGACGTCCCTTGGTGTGTTAGACGCTTATCTGATGAGTCATGCTGCCTAGGGCTAACTGTAGTCACACTCTAGGGGTATTTATGTGCGTATGCATTTTGTTTACTGGATTGTAGTCATGGGGTAACACACGTTAATATCCCTAGAACGAACCTGCCATCGTGGTAAGTACCAAGTTACTTCTAGTCTATAATTGCGTAATTACCCGCTATGGCAACCAGGCAGTGATCGCACTCGCTGTAAACTTGTGAGTACCCCCATGTTCAAGTAAATAGTCCTTATAAACCTTGTTGCCACAGGTTTCTGATATATCGCATATGGGTGTGTAAGTGGTTTAAGCATTTCTTTTGAACCAAAATACTGAAGGCATATTCGCGCGAAGTGCGAAAGACTTGGTGGGCCCTATCAGCAATACTAGTAAGTAGATTTGCATTGGTGAGGGTACAAGAGCTCATGTCGCTAAAGGTTGTTTGGGAGCTGGTTCCTTTCTGTGAGGTGTTGTGTCGAATGTGCGATCTTTCCACTTATAAATCATTACTCTCATGAAGGCATTTCAATGTGTAAGCTTCCAACCATACAAGAATGTGAATCTTGGAGCTAATAAAAAAAGTAGACACTGTTTGGCGACTGTGAGTTCATAGCTTGACCTCATAAACGCAACGTTCATGGACGAAAGCCAGAAATAAGGGAAAGTCAAGTCTTTACGGTGGAGGAGAACTTGGCGTGAGTTCTCTATAAAATTTATGAGTATAGGCTAATTTACCTTACAGTGGACTATGATTGCCGCACTCTCTTTGGAGAGTTCATTCAACCTTGTTGTTGCAGCACTACTCTGCTATCTTCTGAGGCAGGGTATCACCGGGTTTAAATCGTGAGTCCTAATAGGTAGGCGCTGTCGACCATTTTTGAACCTTGTATACAGAACCGAGCAGGTTATCCACTCGCTCACAGTTTATGTTATCTCGAGTGGACTTTCTGTAGCGTAAGCGTATATTTGCAGTCTTTGTGCCCAGAATGCAGTCTCTGACGATGACGGGCCTTTCAGGTTGGTAGAGTGGGCTAGCCTAATTGCATACTTCGCATCGAAGACGACACTTTTGTACCTTATGTTCGAGATGTGCATGTCGAAAGGTCAGGATTTCCGAGATCCCTTCACTTTCTTCACGCTCATACTACGCAGTATATGTCATGACTTTGATGGCAACGTATGCTCTACCTTCTATCAAGGTGCATGTTGTACTTACATTTGCAACTTAGTCTCAACGCACGCCAATCGATCCGAGCACCCCCGTCGCAGTTCATATACGAGCTGACAGTCCCATCTAACGGTCTCTCTTCATCTCGTATGGATGGAGAATCGGGTTTGCAAGACCACACAGATTATGGTCTGGTGGGAGTCATGTTCCTCCGGTCTCGAGATTACCTGCTAATAAGATGTTTCTCTCAGCATTCGCAAAAGTCGAATATCGCTCAGGGTGCAAGTGATGATCTAGGTGGATATCCTACAGTCGTGTAATGAGAAGTGACCGCCAGCTGCCGTCTTAAGTGACATATACCTTATTATTCAGATTATGTAACTTATCACGTCAATCGTGTTTGCTAGAGACTCTTGTTTGAAGCTGGATTAATGCCAGCGTTATATATGGTTCCCAAGTTACTTTGCATTGAGTGTAGATGATTACCGTTTGATGGCGTTTTAAACCAGTATCATTGGATATCAGGTTGCGCATAGTTGTGATAGATCCGAGCTTCTCTGTTCTACCCGAGTGTATAAGTTGTGAGAGGACAACGAGGTTCAGTTGACGTTCACCCTCCGGGCTTCCGTGTCAAGGAGGATGGCTTCGGCCTCCGGACCGACATTGCCATCGAGAATTGGAGGTTCCGATGCTGACCAACAGTGGCCAACGCGTCGCGTCTGACACGTCCACTCTCTTTTGCTCTCCATGAATCCCTGCCCCTTTCACCCCCTTGAACTCACTTGAACCGACTTTAATTTACCATCTGTGCCACTTCCTACGTGTATGCCCAATTTGCGCGATTGGCTCTCCAAGAATGACTGCGAGGCGGACGGAGTAGCGTCTTGTATAGCTCCGGACGCATCGCATGCGGCAAGAACCGTTGACGTGCAGCGTCTCGCTTAAGTTCAAACGGAACGCGACGGACCTACAAGGACTGTTCGACAACGTCTGACGGCGGGTTGAGTACACAGATGATAGCAAGGGGTGGACTAAGTGCGCCGTGTCCCTCCCTCCACTTTACACTTCTCTACTTACCTTGGCTTCCTCGCAGCTTCCTGTCTGCCCTCTTACCGCAAACCACCGATCAGATTGCGCGCGTCCTCGCGCAGAACGGTGCTACTGCAACGACCTCATACACGTCAACATCAGGAGCGTTCCTGGTCGGCGCGGATCGACGTAGCCCTGTCTCTGCCACTCCTCTTTCCGACGCGTCGTTCTTCGCATCTCCTGCCGCATTTTAAACTGCTGGTGGCCCCAACGAACCGGTAGAAGGCCCGTCTCCGTCGCTCATCCCCCATGGCACCATCCCGCAGCCCGCTGGAATCGTCACGCCCTCCACCGTCGGCCCTGATACCGCGGCTATATCCGTCCTTATGCAGACCACAGAGGGATCAAACGCAGCGACGCCGAAGAAGCAACCCAAGCGTCCCATCGCTTCGTTCTCCGCCCTCTTCGCGCAGCCCCAGGGTTACGTCTTAGGAGGTGATTTTGCGCGTGTGTCGGACACGATTGTTCGATGGACATGTCTTTGTTGATAACATCAAAACGTAGAGGGTGCACCTGGCGGGTCTACTGCCCGGTCTGGCGGGGTGCATTAAGCTTGCGCTCGAGGGGTTGCCGAAGGAGTTGGTTAGTGTAGTCGTTTCACCTTTCTCCCTCGTTCACGGTGTATACTGAGACTCTCTTAATCGTTTGAAGAACATCCATGCACAGAGTGAGGCTGATTCGCTGGCCGTCATTATCATTTCGAACTACCAGTATCAACTCTATTCTTATCTCCTTTCTCTACTTTCGGTTATTCTATCATTTTACGCTAATACCCACCATCAAACAGTCCTATCAGTGGTTTCTTGCTGCTTCCAAAGTATCTAAGGATTACTGTACTTTTACGACCGTTCGCTCGTGGGAGAATAACTTCCTAATCCGGATGTCCCGCTTTCTGGCTCGCGGGTCGGGATCGATGCGGGACACTTGGCTCGTCAGGGGTTAATTATTTTGAATGTCGCGGGACACGTCGCGTTCGGCGTCGGACATACCTGGTCTCTATTCCCCGGCTGACAAGGTAACTCAGGGAAATCATAGCTCGATGAAGTCTCCTCGCGCGTGCTACACATTACTGACAGTTCTTTGTTCGTAGGTTTGTGAGCCATGTGTCAACAGAATTGGCCTCCAGTCTTTACTGGCGGGCAGCACTTCCACCTCACGACGCACATCTGTCGATGCTCGGCCCTGCAGCAGCTAAGGTGAGCTTGACCGAAAGCTTTTGTTTCATCCCTGGATTTCTGAAACTCTAGCACCACGTTCATCTGTCACCTCCACGAAAATCGCGCTCAAACCGTATGGGATGCTCTCAGTCAAGTCATGGCGTGTTGACGTATAAAGAGACACATTATTTTGCTGTAGAATGACTGGCAGTGCGTCTTCCCCCCCCCCCCTTTCATGCCTCCTCCTCCTCTCATCCAGGGGCCAGGGAACCGAAGGGGGAAGCGTCGTAAGGTATCTAACAAGAAGTTCGACGACTTTCTGGGTCATTAGATCACTTGTAATTGCTCTAGATTTTTTTTTCGAATTTATTCGTATTTTTACGCTATTTTTACCACTTGTCCCGCTTTTTGGCTCGTGAGTCCTCAAAGAGGTGGGACAGTCCCGCCTAAATGGCTCGCTCGCTCAACCCGTGGGACATGGGACGAGCGAACAGTTGTAAAAGTACAGTATTTGATGGCGATGTGAACGAGTCTTTTTCACCAGAACACCGAACACTACAACAGCACGTTTCCAGCTTTGCCGGATGCTCTCTTGTTATGGCTGAGTCACCTCAACAGCTTTTCACTGCTATTGCTCATGCAATGTTGAGTACGAGTCATTGTTTTCCAGAAGCAAAGTAGCTGCCTTGCTCATTATTATCTGGCCATCTCTAGGGTATTGGAGCATGCTGTGCAAGGGCTTTCAGCACCGTGATATCAACATCGGTAATGTGCTTCTGAGCAGGATTCCTCAGAAGAAGAATTCTGTGCTGCAGAAGGTATCAGACCTACTCTCGCCTCAGCAGCGGGACGAAATAGGCGACCGGTCAGAGACTCTGGAGAAGATCCAAAAGTCCTTGAATGCGCTTGAGATAGACGAAGGCTGCAACAGTTTCAGGATATGCAGGCAGCCAGTGCCGACAACGTCGTGCCAGCGGACGGGCCATTTCGGCGACAACATTGTGCCAGCAGACATCCACGGACGGCACGATAGCACCGTGTCCGCGGACCGGCGGCGCACCTGTGATACACAGGATGTCAATGAGTG
>NW_006913060.1:282450-340725 GCF_000271625.1 Coniophora puteana RWD-64-598 SS2
CACTTCCACCTCACGACGCACATCTGTCGATGCTCGGCCCTGCAGCAGCTAAGGTGAGCTTTNACCGAAAGCTTTTGTTTTCATCCCTGGATTTCTGAAACTCTAGCACCACGTTCATCTGTCACCTCCACGAAAATCGCGCTCAAACCGTATGGGATGCTCTCAGTCAAGTCATGGCGTGTTGACGTATAAAGAGACACATTATTTTGCTGTAGAATGACTGGCAGTGCGTCCCTCCCCCCCCCCTTTCCATGCCTCCTCCTCCTCTCATCCAGGGGCCAGGGAACCGAAGGGGGAAGCGTCGTAAGGTATCTAACAAGAAGTTCGACGACTTTCTGGGTCATTAGATCACTTGTAATTGCTCTAGAGATTTTTTTTCGAATTTACCCGCATTTTTACGCTATTTTTACCACTTGTCCCGCTTTTTGGCTCGTGAGTCCTCAAAGAGGTTGGACAGTCCCGCCTAAATGGTTCGCTCGCTCGGCCCTCGGGACATGGGACGAGCGAACGGTCGTAAAAGTACAGTACTCCTACCGTTGGCCTCTCTTTGTTTGCGTTCTTGGGCCCCAAGGTGTTCCTGAACTCCCTTCTCCTCAATCATAAGCACGATAGTAGCCGGATCGACCACTCGATGTATTTCCGTTGTAGCGATTGGCTAGACTTGTGAAGACGCTGAGGTCACGCTGGTAAGCCCTTTGAAGGTCTCACGTCAACGGGCCAATGAAGCGCCAGATGCTGGACTGACATCGCAAGCCTCGCACCGCATCTTGCTCTTGATTCTGGGAAATCTCCCGATCACCGCGCAGGGTGATGGTACCATTCACGTCAAGCGTTTCAGGAAGCCGCTCGCGGGCATGCGAGAGAAAATGTCTATTTCGGGCGATGCACAGATATGTGTGGCACTGTCGCGATAATCTTGTTCGTTGGGGGCTTGACTGGTGAGTACGACGTCCAACGTTGACACACGCTGTCGATGAGTCAATTCAAAGGGTTGTGGATTGATCGATAAGTACCTGGGATTACTGGCTATTACTCAATCAAGCGACGGAGCTAATCTTCACCGGCCGTTGATGAGATGTAGAGATGGATGGATCTGATGCATGCATGGTGATTAACGGCGTGGGCACTAGCTGGAGGTAGCTGGGCCGCTGGACGGACTGAGGCACTGCATCCGCATCGAGTTCGTAGCTACAGCCCGTGAGTACAGCGCTCCATACCCATTGGCTAGCTAATATAGTGCCTCGCTGAGATCCCCGAGTAGGTGTTCTTTTGTCCAAGCCGGCGATTGCTGCCAGTACTGCACCATGAACTCCACAGATTCTTTACCCTCCCTGCTTCCTGCTCTGCCGCAGATCAACCTCACACCCACTCTTGGGCTGGCCTTTGTCGGGGTGGTTCTTGCGTCAATGTATGTGCACGCCTGCTTGCTTGGAGTATTATCCACCTCATGCTGCGCAGTCTCTATGGGTTCACAGCGCTACAGACGGTATTCTACGTGAGTTGATTGGATCATATCGATGGAGGCGCGCTTCATAAGATATGACGTAGTATCGGACGTATCCCAATGATCGACTATCGCTGAAGTTCTTGGTAAGTATCATCCTCTTGTTACGAAGTGTGACTTATGTCGCGTCAGGTTGGAGTCTTGTGGTGAGTCGAGAAGCATCACCATCGTATGCACTCTAAGCGTAAAACCCTTACAGGTCCCTAAATACCACATCACTGGCGTTCAAAGCATCTGGACTCTACACCTGGCTAGTCCTCGATTATGCACAGCTTCTCCTTCTCGCTGACGTCCCTTGGTGTGTTCAACATTTATCTGGTCTTATTACGTATGGCTGATGGCGATCGTACGTTAGGGGTATCTATGTGCGTAAAGAATCTTGTTACTGGGTGTTAGTCATGGTCTGACGTACGTTATCCCCCTAGAACGAACCTGCCATCGTGGTAAGGAACATGTTGCTTCTAGACTACTTTTGCTCAGTATTACCCTACTCTGATGGACAGGCGGTGATCGCGCTTGCTGTAAACCTGTGAGTACCTCCACGATCAAAATGCATGGTCATTCTGAACCTTGTTGCCACAGATTTCTGGTATATCGTATCTGGATATGTAAGTGTTTCGTCATCCTTTTCGAAGGGAGATCCTAATGTCATATCGGCATGAAGTGAGAAGGACTTGGTGGCCCTTGGCGACACTGCTCGTAAGTGGGACTATATACTTGAAAGCGCAACAGTTCATTCCTCCAAGGTTGTTTGGGAGCTCGCTCCTTTTGGTGAGATAATACTTGGATTTTGCGATCTCTCCGCTTATACGTCTTCGCTACCATGAAGCCATTTCCATGTGTAAGTTTCAGACCATACACAGAGTATGAAAAGCAGCGCTAACAATATCCCAGATACTGTTTGGCGAATGTACGTCCACAGCTTGACCTCATCGATGCGATGTTCATGAACGGAAAACCAGGAACAAGGAAAAGTCGACCCTTAATTTTGGCGGAAACCTCGGCGTAAGCTCGCCACGGGATTGCTGTGCCGGGGCTAACTTACCTCACAGTGGACAATGATAGTCGCGCTCTCTTTGGAGAGCTCATTTAACCTTGTCGTTGCAGCCGCCCTCTGTTACCTTCTGAGGCAAGGTGCCACCGGGTTTAAATCGTGAGTCGCTATTGGTGGTCGCTGTAGACTGTTCTCGATCCTCCTATGCAGAACCGGAAAAATCATCCAATCACTCACAGTCTATGTTATTACGAGTGGATTGTCCGTCGCGTAAGCGCGTTACCATCTGTCCCTGACTTGGCCGTGGTGGCTGACGGTGACGGGTCCGATAGGGTGGTAGAATGGGCTAGCCTGATCGCGTATTTCTCGTCAAAGACGACACTTCTGTACCTTATGTTCGAAATGTGTATGTCAAGCGGTAAGGCTTTCCATAATGATTTTGTTTATTCACGCTTACGTTATGCAGTATATGTTATAACCCTAATGGCAACGTAAGCACCACCTGTTCTCATCTACGGATACTTTATTAACATTCACGACTCAGTCTCAACGCGCGCCAATCAATCCGAGAACCCTCATCAGAGCTGATATACGAGCTGACAGCCCCATCTAATGGACGCTCTTCATCGCGTATTGTTGGAGTGTCGAGTATACAAGGCCAAACGGATTACGGCCTAGTGAGCATAATGTTCCCTTGGTCAGGACTATCCGCTTACAGACTGTGCTCGTCAGCGTTCGCAAAAGTCGACTGTCGCGCAGCGCGCGAGTGACGATATGGGTGGATATCCTACAGCTGTGTAATCAAAGGACTTCCAGCTACCGTTCTAAACCTAGCCCACCTTGAGATTCAAAATACGTAATTTAGCATATTTATCGTGTTTGCTATCACTTGCTGTTTCAGGTTTAGTGTCTATATTATGGCTCCCAAGTCACTTTGCATTGGATCCTGATGGATGTCTAGCGAATGTGTCGAATGCCGTTCAAGCTCCCTTAACCGGACGCGGTGTTATGAAGGATTTTGATAGATATGAATAATATGATTATGGTCAAGTGGGAGTGACGGGGGACTATCCTCCAAATTTCTGTAACGGACTTGAAGTTAGTCTTCGGTCCGAACGCCGATGGCCGGATCCCGGCCCTCGGAAGCTTTCCGACATCGGCCGACGCGCGTCTCGCAAGATACTCCGGGCCCAACCTCTAAATTTCTCCTATTGCTCTTCGCCATTAGATTTCATTGTGCTCCCTTGCACTTACAACCTGACCCTGAGGAAGGATCACGACTTAACCTTCCCTATACATCTATATCTATACCGGAATCAAAGTCAACCAATGCGAATATTATGATGGCGAGGGACCCACTGATCTATTTCCAAGCTAGGCCTAAGAGGAACCACGTACGGTGAGCCTCGTTGCAAAACTTCTCTGTGTGCTTGTCTTCCAGTATGTTTTAGGACTAAATTTTCATAACAGTTAACTCTGACCGCTTCGACGCTCATAGGTCTCACCAGGCGTTAGCTAAGCTATAGCCAATATTTGGCTGCTAGCAAATCCTCCAGTACGTATCTGTCTTTAGTGCACAGTCTCCATCTTAGACTCCTTATTACAACGGATACTCTATTGATATCGCTTCGGGTGTAGATCATCAACCGACACGGCGTTAGTTAGCAGCAATGGATGGCACATACTCGTTGAGCTGATAGATCTCGAACTGCTCTAACCTGTGAGCCGCAACCATCCGATAGCATCATTGTCGGTGACTCATCGGAAGACTTCAGAAGAAGTACGCGCTCTCCCACCAGGCGTACGTGCGAGCATCTCCGGACGACCAGCAGAATGCGATGGCGATCAACATCATGTGCTTCAAGTTGGCCTCAGTTGTGAGCCCCGACTTCTCTTCCCTTTCATTATCTCTTCTCAGAAACCCCGTGATCGAAAGTTGGAAGATTATACGTGGATGACTCTCACACGCATTTCCTCACCGTGGGAGCATGCGCTAATAGTGCTATACACTATGTCGTTTGTCGATAATACAGTATCGTTTTACTTGCTCCGGCTCTCTCGGCTTGTTGCGCATTCTTCGCGTCGGATAACAATGCTGGCGCCGTCAATGTCGGTGAGGCCAGTGCACCGCCGGCAAGGCAGGGCATTTCAGCATCCCCGTTGGCTGATACGCTCTCTTCCCGATATGATGGGAATAATCGCTTTCACAAACAGGTAAACACATTGATCGCCGAGTTGGCAATGAGGCTATTTTGATCTAGCGGCGGTGTACCACAAGCTTCTAATCTCGTGCTCATGTGAACCATGTATTGCGGCACATGTAGTAAGGCAGCAGTGCCTGCCATTATCAGATCGTGAAGGGTGCTTTTGGAGATTGTTGGATGACTGTACAGTAAAGTAATACTCTCATGCATGTTGATCTCTTCGCTGACCCACTTCATGCTCTCAGGAATGCACGCAGTACCGCCATAGCAGGCCTCCATCAGGTTTTGGTTGACTGTTACCGGCCGAGCGCTCTTCCGTATCACGCGGCATACATAGGCCACAGCTTTCTTCATATCCAAAAATCGCTTGCCATCTCGTCAGTGATATTAGCAATCAGACGCGCCTATGGACGGCTTTGGGCAAGACTAGGCAAGTCCTTTCAAATTTGCATCAAATGCGGCGCTCACATTGCCACCAAGTACCGTACTACTTAGTAAAGGTAGGTGACCTTGCCTTGACTTAGGACTCCGACTGGGCCACCCTTTCCGGGCTATCGCAGCATTCCTCTTCCTCCCCGATAGGCTTCAATGGCTTCCGACGTCTCCCCAGTGGATCTCCCCTACATCGAGGCTGCTTACCGCGGCTCGCAGCTGTTTATGGCGTCTCTTTCCCTTGCGTGTTATGATCACATCATTACATTGGACCAGGAGGTTGGTGACATCCTGTTGCTCTTGATAAAGTGTGGTGACAATGACATTCGTTAGGTCGAGTACTTCTGGTCTCGCAGCTGGAACATTTCGAGCGTTATCTACATATTGGTGAGTAAAGTACCCTTCGCGCAGTGACAGCATGTCATTCCCAGTCGATGCTTTCGTGCATGCAGATACGCTATACCGTGTTATTGTGTGTCATGTGAGTACTTATACACCTACCAGTAAGAAACTTCTGAGAACGTCTTGTGTATATAAGTTTGGTTACTATTGGTAAGCAGAATCAAAGACGAGGATTTGGAGAGCGGAAAACACTGACTCCTAAGCTCAGTGTCTATGGGAGGGATTGCTTCCAGTGAAGTAAGCTTGCATCTTCTCGCATCTAATCTACTAGTATACTGACTCGAAGTACCAGACGTAAGTGAGGTCAAGCACATGGGAGCACTCAAACTCACATAGAACCCGGTTTAGGTGCTTGCATCTCGATAAGGCCCTCATCGGTATCAGCATCGTGAATACTTTGATTGGCCAAGGTTCGCCCACCCTCTTTTAAACAGAGATTGCAAATTGACTCCTATAGCTGCCATAACGCTTCGAGTGTGGTACCTCTTTAGGCGCAATAACGTCGTACAAGCCATCCTCGTGGCTCTGTACATTGCGTGCGCTGCCACAACGGCTGCTGCAACATTACGAAACAGCAACATCTCTTCGGCTGTTACGTCAAATAGCGCTGTCACCGCTGATGCCTGCGGAATGACGCTTTCGAAGTCCCTCTATCTCGACTTCTTGTCCGCATTAATCCTCCATGTGATCCTCTATTGCTTCACTATCTGGCTTTTTGTCGCGAGTGTGGAGAGAAAGGGACTTGTACCGCTCGCAAAGCGGTTTGTCAAAGAGTAAGCTTTGACATGCTTGATTTCAGTAATTGGTTTTCTTACTTCATCCACAGGGGTGCACCAATGTATCTGGTGGCAACAGGTACGACTAGTATATACATTACATGTTAGTAACCTTCCCCTGACGTACTTTTGACTGCAAGCTGTATTGCTCTACACTATCATTGGTACAAGTATGAAAGACCCATGGGTACGATCTTGTCACTACTAATATTAGCTTTCAAGGTCGTTGCTGATTACCTTTGCCTCTCACCACAGAACTACATTCCAGCATATCAGTCCTTGTATGTGATGAATCCATACGTCACTGACATTGCAACTCATGTCCTTGCAGCCTTTATCAATCGCTCATCACAGTCGCAATCTGCCACGCGCTCCTTAGCGTTCGAAGCCTTGCCGCTAGACTCAACGTGGACGCCTCATGGCTGCTGAGCAACAGTGAGCTCAGCAGGATTAATTACCGGAGGGGTACCAACGAGGGCGAGATCTTGGTTGACTACGACGCTCATGATGGCGTAGAGATGCAGAGACGTGACTGTGAAGAAGTCCCACAGCTTCCTCGGCATCGCTCGCTCGCTTCCTCCGTTGCTTGCTCTACGGCAGTTCATGAGACCCAATAATGGCCACGATCCTAATGTTGATGCTAATTCCACAGGATGCGGACGTGTAAAGCAGTAATCTCGCATTTACAACAACTTGATTGTTCATAGCGAGGCCGGCGTGTGATGCTCTTGGGCAGTGAGATTCTTACATCAATGTACAAAACAACGTGTATCATGTCTTTTCTCACTCATTAGGGTGAATATCGAACGTGCTGTGCCCTGAGATCTCAGATGTGAGCGCTATGCAGAACTGGCCTTGCCATGGATGTGACCGCGTGTGTGATACATAAGGATGTTGGTTATTTCATCAAAGAGAATAAATAGATGTACAATCAGAAACCCCTAGTCCTATTCACATGAGCGTCAACGTCTACGCAGACTGTGTCACAGCAGCTGCAGCCCGAGTTTTGAGATTATAGTTCACAATCAGCCTAGGTCGACCAAGTGAGCAACAGTGACACGCTAAAACAGCCGAAAGAGCATAACGCACAATGCAGCCAGCGATGCACATATCCCAGCTGGAACGCCCATCACAAACACGGGGTCGAGGCTCCGCGAGTATGCCGCGAGCACGGCCGATTTCGTAGGTTCGGTGAGTGCGGATATGGCCGTGACGCTCTCGAGGATCCCCTCTCGGAGCTCCGATGGCAGGTCACTGGGCAGATTGCTGCGGAGTTCGTTCGCGAATATGCTCCCCGCTATACTGCGAAGGTTTAGCCACACAATTACACACGGATCGTACGCCGAGGGCTTACGCTATGCTCACGATCCCCCCTAGGATCTGGGTGAAGCTCTGTGGTGATCGTGAGCACGAGACCGAGTCGCTTTACATGATGAAACTCACCACAAAAGACGTTGCTTGTGGGATCATCTCCTCATTGTCGGCGTATTCAGCCTTCGCGCAGAGATGAAATCAGTTTGCGCATATAAGCTTCAGAAGCAGAACCCTTACCTGAACGGCGATCAACACAGTCTGGAATATCGCTCCCACTCCAGCCTGCAACAGGTGTAAACATACAACACGTGCATAAGAAACGAGTACACACCCCAAAGATAATCTGGAATCCAATGATATGCGCGTTGGGTGTCGTCGACGTTACCGTGTACAGCAGCCCTGCACCTATACTGGAAAGGAGGGGACAAAGGAGAAGGAACCACCAGTAACGCCCAGTGCTCTACAATCCAATTGGTAACCCGACGCCGGTGGATTTTGATGAATGAATACATACTGTAGTAGCGCCTCCGACCACTGCGGCAGCTATGAACAGTGTTACTCAGAGAAGCAACATGTTACGTGCTGGGCTCACCGATGATGACTGCTCCAAGAAGAGGAAGAATATTGAGTCCAGAGCGCGTTGCATCGCTCCCATGAGACTGATACCTTTCGAGTAGTCAGCACGATGTATGCCTATTAGTGCAGGTCCATACCAAAGCGGTAGGTAATACTGGCACGAGTAGACGACGTCAGGTATTGATGTGTTGAGGGCGGACAAAAGGCACTCACAGTCGCCACCATCAACAAAACGTAACTGAAGAACTGAAAAACGGTTCAGAAACTCAATGATGCGATGTTCAAGATAACGTAGACCTACAGAGACTATCGCAGCCCCCAGAGGAGTTCGCCGCATGACAACATTGAGCGGAATCATGGCGTGTTCTCCCTTGTATCGCTCCCATATGATGAAAGCAGCAAACAGCACCGCAGATACAACGAACAGTGCAATAACAGATGGGCTGTTCCACGGTTTGACATTGCCGCCCCACTGCAGAGGGAGCAAAAGACACGTAAAGAATCCAATGTTCAGGATCATGCCCAGCCAGTCGAGTCTGAGCGTGCGTCAGAGCGTGCCAGATCAACACCCAGCGGAAATTCGCACCCCAAGTATGTCTGTAACAGACCTCTCGAAAACAAGACAGCCGGAGGGTGGTTCGGGAGGAAGAGCAGGACCAAAGCAACCGCACAAGCGCCACACTGCAAACTGTGTCAGCTATCAATCCACGAGTATAACAGTATTGGTGACCATACCGGGAGATTGACTACAATCATCGATGGATATTAGCACAGCAAACAATCTACGGGACAGGTCACTCACTCCAAAAGCACCACTGCCATGTTACATCGTCTAAGGTATAGCTTTTAGCACAGTAGAAGAAAGACATGATGATGGTGGTATTACCTGTGAATGCGCCTCCAAGTAAGGGCCCTGCAACTGTAGACAGTCCAATGACACCACCAAAAGCTGAGAAAAGGATGGGGCGTTTCTCTAGGGGTGTAATCTGAACATGCGTGAGTACCCCAAGGCTATGAACCAGATGCTGAATGTTACACACATCGGGCATAATGGTCGAGACGGATATCTGAATCCTTCAGTCGTAGTGAGGAAGGGTACGCGAGCAAAAGTGAGATAGGATCCTTACCCTGCAGCTCCGCATCCAGCAATCGCTCGGCCAAAGATCAAGACAGGAATTGACTTGCTGAGCGCGCATATAAGCGACCCGACCTCAAAGATGGCGATAGACGCGAGGAACACGAGCTTCTTGCGAGACAGCTTGAGTATCTGGCCGACGATTAGCATACAGCCGCCTTGCGTCAAGTAGTCTATCAAATTGTCAGCATCGCAAAAGAAGGTCAGGGTAAGAAAGACACCAACAGGCCGTGACAATCCATGTGATGTCTCCGAGGGCGTTGAAGTCGGACACTATCCGTGGAAGTGCGGTTGCAACCTGGAAAGAATATGAGTTGACGAGATGAGTTACACACAATGCAGCTGACCACATACTATTGTTTGGTCTAACGTCACCAGGAGAACGGCCATAAAAAGTCCGCTGGATTTGGTAGATGGGTCAGTCGATGAAACGAGGTCAAGATAACGACGTACATGAAGGTCAATAGTAGCTGCTTTCCCGAGACATAACGCGAGTCTTCTGGAGCATCGCGTACCTCCAACGCGAAACCGGGTTGGGTTGCACTCGATCTCGAGGATTGGGGAGCGAGCTCCTTCTCCGTGGCCTTGTAGCCTGACACTGATCCTGAAGACATACCGAGGGATCAATTGTCTGAGTAACGGAACCAACAGAGTATTTGTGAGTGAATCTAGTCAAGTTCCAAAGCGCTGCCCAGGGTATAGGAGACGTACAGCCTGGGGTAAACGCACAGGCGAATGGCCCCACTTCTGCACTGTGATCATCACCGAACAGAAATCCACGTTCATAGCTCGAAACAGCTGAGAGGGCGCCAAGTGAGCGCTGATAGAAGCGAACATCACCGCCCTGGACCCCGATCGAACCAGGTCGATCGCAGATTGGGAACAACAGCAGCGCCGCAATTGAGCTTCGTGGCAGGCTTGGTGACAGAGTTGCCATCTCAGTTCGACAAACAGCGATAAATACATGTCCAGCGGAACTTCAAAGCTTCATATGTCTCGGCTTCTTAGTACAAGCTGCGATCACTGTCCCTTTAATCAAAGCTTCTCGCAACGCACAGCACACGGCTCAGGTATAGAGCCTCCCATATCGTGGAAACTCAAACCTTCGCAGCTACGCTGTTGGCCGCCGCAAGCGCTGGAACAGGAGCTCCTTCACATCGGGTGTCAATCTGATCGCCGCGACGCCGCGGGACAAGCGCACAACTCCGTGCGAAGCGGAGTGTTCGTTGAGATATTTTCAGGCCTGTTGGGCTTCCCGAGTCCAGACGTAATCCACATCTCAGGCTACGCTGATCATGTTCTGACATTCCCAGATCAACATCACACTAGTACCGCTGACCACTATCTAGAACTTCATTAGACTCCCAGGTGCCGAAAGCGAATTCAACATCATGTGAGCCAGTGTCGACAGAGACGACGAAGAGTCCCATGGGATCCTAGCGCTCCTGTGTCCTGAACAAGCCACATCATTAAATACTATACAGGAAAGTTTGGAAACAGAAACAACAGTAATACAACAGTCCATATGTAGAGTTTCTGCTATTATGATACATATCTAACGAGAAAACGACTGCAACAAGGTCTGGTAAAGCTCATCACAGTGCTCAACCAAGCCACTGGCCTTCTCCATCTCTGACCTAGACCATTCCTCGCTACACTCCGCCACAGCCACGTATTCCCTGCGCATCAAAGCTGACTTTGAGCTTAGCTTGACGTTACTCTTCAAGGATGGATACATGGACGCCGTGTCGCCTGCAGAGGACAACACTGGAGGTATGTCGACCAGCATAGCGTGTACAGCGGATATCGCGCCCTTGTACGGATCGGTCGTATGATTGGTGGACCCGAACAGGCGACACTATCAGAAGGCCAAGGTGAGTCAACTACGCACCTCGCAGATCTGGCAGTCGAGCTCACCAAAAACAACGTAGCGCTACGAACAGCAGCCGCGGCTCCACTGCTGTTCAGCGGATCGAGCTTCGTCGCGACCACCCCTGGCTGAACCAGCAGGTGGAACGGCTCGCTGGTTGAGTGTGAGGCGGTCTTCTGAGTCGTCTCAGAGCGGCTATCTTCGAACTGGTCGAGATCACCAGAGCTGAAGTGGTTGCGCACGAGCTGCATCTGGTATTTGGAGCCCTCGTACGGCTGTCTGGTGCGCAAGAGCTGCCAGTCATCCGAGCTGTAGTCTTCTGGCATCGACGCGAGCGTCGACATCCATACGACCCTCGCTTGTCGTCCGCTTGTTTGTGCAAAGGCCGAGAAGAGCTCGTGCATCCCTCGAAACTACAATATGATCAGTGTGCGCCACTCATCTGACTCGCTCAGGAGCACGTACCAGCATGTAGTGTCCGAAGAAATTGCATTGCCATACGAGCCCAAGACCGTCCTGGCTGGTCTCACCTGTGCGCTGAATCAAGTAGTCTGGCGCAATGAACGCTTTCGCAAAGTTATTGCGATACTGTGCCATCACTCGAGTATTGTCGACACCAATGAATGGTGCTACTGCAGCGTTGCAGACAAGATGCGAAACGTGCGGGTACCTGAACATACGTTAGTTACTGAGTGATATCACAGCTCAAAGGATCCCTACTCACGTCTGCCTCAGCCAGCCGAGAAACTCAAACACACTGCTTGCAATACCCAGATTGAGCTCACGCACAACGACATCGACTTCCGGCATTCCATCTCTCCCCATCTTCGAGCGAGCCCGCGCATGACGAACAACATCAGCCTCAAACTGTTTCACCAGCTTCTCTCTAGCACGGCTGCCGGCGTCGATATCTCGGCACGCCATGACAATTGTGACCTTTCCAACACGTGTAAGCCAGTGGCTGTTAGGCAGCTCCTTCGGCGCGCCACCGTCGCTCTTGAGGAACGCGTCAGGAGGGGCTGGGAGACACAGTTGTCGGAGGAACCGCAGACATATGCCGTACCCCACACCCCTGTCGCATGCAATCAGCCGCGAACTCAGTACTGGTGGGCACCGAGGGTGCCATCAGACTAGAGCCTACCCACCTGTTCGCACCTGTCACCACCACCACTGGGTTTATGCCGACCGCTGTCTTTGGCTCCGGAGTCATGGGTGCGCGCACTTTGAAGTGCAGGATACCTACCTGCCAACGCGAAGCGTTATGAAGGAAGCGGCGTGTTCGATTGAGTACCCCGTGCTTACTGTCTGCCCACTCCACGCGTGGGCCAGGCTAGTACCACCGGCGCTGGCGGTGCGCCGCGTTAGCCAGCTTCAGCGCTTCTTTGCCCAGACTCGGACTCCTGACTGTATCGTCCACATAGGCGCAGCACTTCTGCACACGCGAAGAAGTGCCGAGTAGCCAATTTAGATGCTACAAAGAATTCTCGGCGAGTGTGGGTAGATCTGGGGAGATGCCTTAAGTGGTAGATGCTAAGCCAGCAGCAGGGGGACTTCGCGAGCTTACTCGGATTCTCACGATGCTCACGCATGTGTGCAGCCGCTGTGCTGCATTGGCGCGCTCTGAAGGAGTTTTTGGTTCGGGTTTCATCGTGTCAAGTCCGGCCTGCGCAGCTCAAACTATTAGACTTTGGGCGTGGACATCTGTCAGCGCAAACGCCACCGAGTACGTAGGCGGCGTTTTGTCCAGATACGACACTGGCCAAGTGCGGTAAAGTATCCTTGTCCCATTCGGTGCCGCTAGTGCTACACAAGTGATATTTGGAATAAATACGATAACAAGTCATCAACGTTTCACCATTGAGGCTAACAATAAATCTACGGCACATCACGCATCCCTCCTAACCTCATACGTCAACAGTGTCCTCGTAAGCGTCGGCGACACCTTGAACAGCGTGTCCTGCCGGGGCTTCGGCACTTCCACAAGCGTCCGCCCGCGCCCGTCGACCACGCCCATATCAAACCGCGCGAGCAGCATCACCGTGATCATCTTCATCATCACCAGCGCCGCGCGCTTCCCCACACACTGGTGCCGCGCCGCGCCCCAGCCCAAGAACGCGATCCCGTGCTCCGCGCGGCGCGCCTCCATCGCCGCTGGCGTGAACCGCGCAGGCTCGAACGCGTGCGGGTCGGGGAACAGCGCGGGGTCGAAGTGCAGGTCCGCGGTGGGGAACATGAGGAACGCGCCGTGCGGGATGCGCCGGCCGTCGAGCGAGAGCGCGGAGCCGATGTTGCGGCGCATGAAGAAGCCGTTGAAGACGATGCGGATCGTCTCGTGCAGTGTCGCGTCGAGTGTGGGTGTGGCGGCTTCGAGTGCGTCGGGGCCCGCGCGGGAGAGGGCTTCGGCGATGGTGCTGGTGCTGAAGGGGGAAGTCGAACGCGAGACTGAGGAGTGAGTCTCGACGAAGGCGTCGATCTCGGACAGGATCGAGGATTTCCATTTCTTGTGCAGCTCGAGGTAGATGAGGAACCAGCAGAAGACATTGCCGGTGTTTGTCACTGCGGCAAACAGGGTCATCGCAATGAACTAGACCATCGTTTAGTCAACTGTTTCCAAACGAGAGAATCGGACTTACCCTTGTAATCTCGACAAGATTGAACCCTTTGTCGATCAAAGCCTGCAATGGATCGTCTTCGCGTCGGTTTTCACGCTTGCGAGCGCTGACGACATCGCTGATCATCTTATACAGTTCGCCTCCTGCCCATAGACGGCGCATGCGTGATGGTGTCGGCACCCATGACAGTATAATCGACGCAGGGGTAGAGCCATCCTCCAGCCTCTGGAAGATGCGCATCATAGTGCGGACCTTCTCGCGGTCGCTGCAGAACTCGTTACATGTAGCGAGACGCATGGAAAGGGCGAATATGATCTGTAGTGGTGAAGCTGAGAACTATGAGCCGGCGTCATTCAGATCTGTACGCACCTCGTAGACTCCATCGAAGGGATCGACAGTCCCTTTGTCGCCCCACGCGTCCACGATGTTTGCCATGTCTTGAACCATCGTTGGAGTAACTTCAGAAAGTAGCAGTATGAGCTAAAGGTGACCGGGAGATGCAAACACACGTACGTTTGTCGAGGACCTCAGAGCGTATGAACGTGGCCATGAAACTTGCCCAGCTCTCGTCGCCCTTGATCTCAGTGACTGGCATAACATCAACGAGTTGTGGATTCTGCACGACGCGCTTAAGCTGAAACCATTCATGGGTTGTAACAACGAGCTCACCAGCAACCGATATCCGGCCATGAAATCGAGACCTGGTGCCGATGAGCTTGGGTAAACATATATCTGACAAAGAAGCCTACCTTTCGAGAAGAAGACGTCGCGCCCCGGGAGCCCGCGAACCATGACAACTCGGTGCTGCAAGCATAAGAAGTTAGGGTACGAAAGACTCGAAGGGGAACGAATGAAAGCTCACGCTAAGTATGTAGAAGCCCATGTGCGCCCCTTGTGCCCACTCTCTGCAACTCAGCAAGAACTTGAAGCTATCCCGAAAGAAGTCGAACGAGCCGAGGAATAGGTCTCTGCGCTTCGTAGGAAAGTCGTCTTCCACTGGGCATGGTGGTCGAAGTTCGGAGACGAGGTAGTAGACGAGAGTCACAGAGCTGACTGCGAGGCAAAGCCACGCAAATGGTATTGAAGAGTAGGCATTCTTGAGCGTGTCCATCATTGCAATTGCAAACGGTCAGGTGGATTGCACTGAGATAGAGTATTGCTGCGACTGACCGTTATCAGCGCGGCTAAGTATCAGAGGTGTACCCGTCAAAAGATTTGTCCATCATTGTCAAAGCTGTGAAATGACTGTGTTCGCCGATACGATCAGTACGTCAGTTCAGGCGTAGTCAATCATGCTACAAAACCCACGAGTTGTGCTGAGCGGTGATCGAGATCGATGATCTCTCGGTGGAGGACTGGAGGGCAGTACAATTCCTTGGAGCCGAGCCACGATGGTGTGTGTGTTTTGTTCCTGAAAGCTATGGTTAGCTCCATCAATCAGAATCTCCAGAAGCTCGCAATCGGCGGGCGCTCTGGGAGGAAGTATGGAAGCTAAGCTTTACTTACACCGATGATCTTGGTGAAGGGGCGTCCTGGGGTTGGGTGGAAGAAGTGCGGCGCAGCGGTGACGGCGGATAACTCGTATCTTCAAAATTATGGTAGGCTTTTGTTGACCTTTGTTTGACGTTTTGATATGGGGGTTTCCTTTTTGATCTTGGCCTGCGATGTTTATCCCGAATAAATCCTGAACGTGGTAGAATGACACTTGCTGGTGATACGTGCAACTATCTTTGGTGCGTTTTTGTCCTCAGTTAAGCCCTCGGATAAATTATGATATTTTGTAGCGGTGTGAGCTCGAGCCCAATAATATATATGCTAAATTTGATAGAAAGTGCCGGAGCGTAGCTCGGCGTGTCTTGTGTAGATCACCGGAAAGGGCCGTGGGTGCCGGTGATAACAGAGCCTACGGCTCGGCTCGGAACCTTTGCCTAGACCCTGGTCGCCGCGTTTTGTCGGATGTTCGATTGAAACCACCACAGCCTGCAAGGAAGCTCAACTTCCTATTGTTGCACCCAGCCCACATGGCCACCCCTGATGCCTTCACGCGACTCTTCTTGTTTATGTTCTTACGCCTCGCCCGCCCTTTGAATCATCTCAGTTCGCTATGAGCACTACGCGCCAGTACCAGTATGACAAGGACGGCCTGCCCATACTCAGCTTTCTCGAGTCGGCGTCGCTGACATGGATCATCATCCGCATGCGTATGTTCCTCCCATTCCTCCTCGAAACAATAACTGTCGACCTGACCACCTGCCATTAGCCTTCGTGCTCTTATGGAAGGCCGTTGCGTCCAACTTTTCCAAGTCCGCCAAACCAACCAACCGTGTCGTGTTCGAGGCCTCCTCGCGACACGTCCTCGGCAATGTCTCCATACAACAGCTCCAGCGCATCTCTGGGACCTCGACTGCTGCGTATCTTGCGTGGGCTAAGCAAGCCAACCAGCAGCCCGTTATCGAGAGCCTCGAAGGCGGCACGAAGCTGTTTTGGATGGGCGACAAGAACGCAGACTTTGTTCTCCTTTACTGCCATGGTACGTCCGTTTAAGCCCGTATCTTGGCAAGCGTGTGCTTATCGGCTCTGGATGACTAGGTGGCGGCTTTGTCGGGCCTTTGTGCGACTTCCAGTGCAAGTTTAGTGAGATAGTCGCCACTGAGTTTGCGAAGAAGAGCAATGGTGCTACGTTGGCGGTTGCTGCCCTCGATTACTGCAAGTCTACATTGTTTGCCTTCAGCTGAACAAAGCATTAACACTCGAACAGCCTTAATACCACACACGTTCCCGACCCAACTGCTCGAGCTCTCCACAGCCATCCAGCACATCCTCGCTCAAGGCACCTCCCCAAACCACCTCTTCCTCGCTGGCGAATCCGCCGGCGCGAACATAATCACCCAGCTCCTCTCGCACCACCTCCACCCGCACCCGTCCCTCCCCTCGCCCACCTCGCTCTCCGCCCCCATCACAGGCACCCTCCTCTTCTCGCCCTGGTGCGCCCTCGAGCCCGCAGGCGCATCGACGCACACCAACACCGACAAGGACCTCGTCACGGCCGACACGCTCGCCATGTGGGGCCGCGCGTACCGCGTGCAGCTGCCCGACTCGCAGCTGCCGTACGTCGACTGCACCACAGCGCCGCGCGAAACGTGGTACAGCGGCGTGCAGGCGCTCACACGTCGCGTGCTCGTCACCGCGGGCGACGACGAGGTCCTGCGCGACGATGTGCTCAGCCTCGCGGACATGCTGAGCGCCGCACACGAGGATGTGCGCGTCGAGGTGCAGCCCGGTGGGGTGCATGTGGATATGATCTTTGACGTGGCTGCCAAGTCGAAGACATTGAGTCCTGTCACGGCCATGGTTGTCGATTGGCTCGTGGAGACCGCTGGGGCGCAGAAGTCGTAGATAAGCCTTTTTCGTAAGGACAATGGATCGTCTGGTTTTGAAACGCTCGCGCTTGTAGAGTCACATTATGTTATTGCAAACATGAGGAATCAGCTTATCGACAAGTTTGAAAGACAAAAACATCTTCCAGTGAGCGCTCATGGGCGCTCCGCGCCAAAGTCAAAGTCCGCAAGGCAAACTCAATCACTCAGCGCTAATGTGGCGTCAAGCCTTCTTGATTAGGGTAACCGAACAGATCCATACACAGATGCAAAACCTTGATAAATAAGTACACAAACGTGTCATGATAAAACGAGTGTAAAACAGCGCGATCGCGACCTGGCCGTGATGCAGTCACGAAAGCATCAGACATCACTGTAATGCGCTGAGGACTGATCCGACGACTTTCCTCCCTGTGAATTGAATTCTGATCAGAAACCAAGAGTATGAACCAGATATGAAACAAAGTTCGCACATTATTCGAGCGCCCAGTTGAGGCCAAGGTGGTCGAGTACGTGACAACCGGCGCATCGCGAGAGTTCTTGTGCGGGTGCTGTAACACGCAGAAAACGCATGCACGTCAGCCATATGCATGACCTCAGTGATGACGAGATGAATACGCACCAAAGCGTAGTCGTCCACATCGCCGTCCTGCGCCTGCGAGCGCGTCGCGGCTCTGAACGTGGGGAATATATTTGCGGTTGCGCTGCTCCCTGTGAGCCCCGAGATGGACTGGCTGGGCTTTCCCCGGATTGATTGGCGTGAGTTGAGGCTGGGGCGGTGATAGATTAGCGCCGAATAGTGTCATATAGTGGATGCTGAAACGCTTACGTTGCCATCAGAGTATTGACGTATGCTAAGGCATGTGAGGCGAGCGCGAAGCGGAGCGAACATGAGTTGGTGAATGGCGACAAAGATAGGAAGCGAGCTTACCTTTTGAGACGCACATGTTGAACATCTGGAACAGGAGCGTGGATGGCGCGGCGAGGTAGCTTATGAGCGTCGCCAAGTTGATCAAGCTGTCAGAATGCAAATGAGTTAGCAGCGGCGTTTTGAGAGGGATGCGATCGAGTCGCTGGCGGACGTACGCGGTGGTCATTCCGCTCATGATCACGTATAAGGTGAGCGTTTGAATGATCTGGTTGGTCCTGATGTATCGACGCGGTTAGTGCGTTACTCTTGGAAAGAGCAATCAAGGACATGAGCACTCACGACGTAAAGGCAGTTCTTCCCTGCCAAAGCAGATAGCACAGAGTCAAGGAAATTGTGATATCAAGCGAGCTAGCAAGCGAGTCGGCAGCGATTGCCATCCACTGCCGTGTCATGTATGCATGAGCTTTGGAGCGGCGGAGATGAGAATGTACGTACGTGAAGCTCAGAGACGGCAGACAAGGATTGGATTCCCGAATTCCTGTTCTAACTTCAGCTCTTTATCCCCTAAGCGAAGCTCTTCTGAACTCACGTTCTCCACACCGCGACTGGATTGAGGCACCATTAGCGAAAGCAATTACGATAGTGAACACGGCTTACCGATGCCAATGGCTAGATAGGTATTGAGCCTCAGTAAGCTGTTCTAGGGATAGCCGCACAATGTAGGCTTACCAAAGGGGCCCAGTGCCCATATCACCTGACAAAGACCATTGAGCAAGAAATCAACAACTTATGTGTGATCAATGCCTCACCAAGAATATAGTGATAGGCCACCATTTCTTCTTTACTGCGGCGGGTGTTTTCGTCAGGCAAGGTCATAAAGTAGGATGAGGATGCCTTACAGCTCCAAATACGGTAGATAAGGAACCTGAGGAAGTGTCAGACGGGAATTTTCTTCGTAAATGTAGGTAACGCACAGGTTGACTGTCAGCGCGATCACCGACTGAGAGATGGGTACGTTAGGTGCAATGCGAGGGGGGAAGTATGGTGATAGTGCCTTACAGTTACAATGGGCTCAGACTAGCGATCCGAAAGTCAGTGTGTGTGGGCGATTCAAGTGGGATACAACGTACAGCAATACTCCTGCATCGTTGATGAGCATGTTACGTGTTCACAGAGAAAGATGAGCGAACGTACCAGACAATCGCTGACGCATCTTCTATATTTGCGAAGTCGATCACCAGGTATGTGTATACCCCGTGTGCGACGAGGATTAGTGATAGAGTGTCCAAAGCCCTGATGATCGACGTTGTAAAGTTAATCCCTCATTTCAGTGAAATGCCACTTACCATAGAGCGACAACCAGAAGCTTCAGTCCTGCTCGGTCTTTTGGATACGTCCGGTACTGAACTTTGGATGAGTCGGGATAGAGACGAGAAGGTATTATGTGACTGACATAAAAGATTGTCTGAAGGGTCGTAATCCCGTACAGACTAGTCCAGGGGTCAGCAAGGAAACAATCAAAGTCGAAGCGTGCATACATCGAAGCCAGGACGACCCCGATGAAGTCCACACCGAGGGTGGGATTGAGATCGATTTGGGGCATGGAGACAGAAGGTGTGGTCGTGTTCGGAGAAGTCATGACCAACGAACGAATGTCTGGAAGGAGGAATATCAGGGTAGGGTGCGCACAGACTGAGATATCTAAGCAAGAAACCCACGTGAAGCATTGCCTAGTATATGGCTTTACCCCAACTCGCCGCTTGCGGTATTCAGGCCAAATGACTTGATCGTTTCAGCGCATACAATGGCCCGGTTGGCTCCACCGTAGCGGTCATTACAATTTGCATGCTCATCCTGCTTCCCAATTGTGAGCATCTGAATGGCGAGGGCGGTGTGATGATGCCCTGATTCGATATAGCCAGCTTCCTGATCCGCCGAACGGTGTTCTGAATCTGGCAGTGTTTGCCTACGTGCGTGCGCTGCAATCGTGTTCGTGCCTGTGCTGGTTCAAGAATAGCGAACTGAGCTTTTGACGTGTGAGAACGGTTCAGGGGCTTGAACCAAATGAGTGCAAATATACTGAAAAAGCAAGGGCCGACCCAGCGACTCCAAGTTTTCACCGCGCTCTACCACGCTGCGCTGCCCACATCACTTTATCCGAAGTTCTGATACCGAAGGCAAGCTGTTCATGTCGCCCATCACGCGGTTTCATCCTTTCACAGTATCAAGCGTGGAATCGAGGAAATCGAGGGTGATCAGGCTCAAGTCCGCCAAATCCGTTTAGATCCGCCACGGCGTCTATCGTTATCCTTTAGGCTCGAATGGGCCAAGTTTTATCTCCAGCTTCCGGGCGTATCGCAAGCGGTGATAGGCATCTGGAATGAACACCGCCCTCGGTGCATGCCGTTACGGAAGGTAAAAGTTTCTGTATGGACTAAATCGGGAGCCCCACCAAGGTGGTGGACGCACAGACACACCGCAAGATCAAGTCCTTGATGGTTCTGCACAGATCCGTGATCTTGGCGAGGGTGGGTAAGTTTATTCATTGACGTAATCTATTACCTGTATTCTTGAAGGTCATTCCCTCTTAGAAACTTCAAGCTCCTGAACGCACGCCTGCGAACACAATAGCTGAAGCCATATGTCTTCCTCGACTGTCTTGTACGCGCTTCTCAGCGTGTTCTTGGTCTCGCGATACGTCAAGTACCGGAATGGCTGCAAGGTCAGTCGCTCTTCCAGAGAACAATGTTGCTCCTGCCGAAGCTGAGGATGCGACGTAGTCTGTTGCAGGAATACCCATCATGACAGTCCCCTGCGCACCTTTCTCCCTCTTGGGGTCGCTCCTTCCGACGTCTCGTTTCAACCCGGGCATGTGTTTCCAATGGGAATGGAGGAACTGGAGTGAGCACCTTGCATCGATATACTAGGGCGATTTGCTGACATCTACCTTCAGTATACGAACGATATGGCTCTGAGACTGTCGCAATCGTACCCTTCCTGTTCGGCCGACCCATCATCTACACGTCTTCTTTGGAAGTCAGCCGCGAAGTTCTCGATACCAAGAATCCGTTCTTGAAGGCTGAGGACGCTACTCAGGCAGTCTTGTTCGTCCATACTTGTCCGTGTAAACCTGATAGGCTAATGCACGCTTTGTAGGCAATACGGCCACAACATCTTCACATCTAATGGTGATGAGTGGAAGCGTCATCGACGAATCCTGGGGCCCGCTTTTACAACCGAAACGTGAGCACCCATTCTCGTTGTCGTGATCCTCGCTGACTCATAACATCACAGTTATAATATGGTTTGGGAAGAAACGTCATCACTGTATCACGAAATGTGCTCGGAGGAGGGCTGGGATGCTAAGAACACTGTCGACCTCCCAGCAGTCAAGGTTTTTACCGACAAGGTGCGTGGACTATTGACCCCCATCCTGGCATATCACTCATGCAGCTGTTGTAGTTCTCATTGATCATTCTGTCGCGGTGTGCCTTCGGAGTGCCACTAGGATGGAAGCAAGAGAAGCCCAAAGAAGGGGAGATGGCATTCGGAGACGCGCTTTTGCATGTGATGGACTCGTGCATCGCGAGGCTTATCACTCCGCGCTGGATGTATTGGCTTCCTGTACCTCAGTAAGCCCATCTTCGCTGTCTGCGGTGCTCGTTTCTGACGTAAACAAGGTTACACCAGATCGAGAAGGCTCATAGGACTTTGAGCGACGTCATGCACAAGCTCATCCGCGAACAGCGCCAGGCGTTCTCAGCTGAAAAAGACGGAGAAGGTTCGAAGCGACGAGACGTGGTCAGCCTTATGGTACGCGCTAGGGAGCAGGAAGGGAAGTTCACTATGTCAGACGATGAGCTGGTGAGTTACCGTCTTCTCGTGTGGATCGCTTGCTAACGTACACAGGTTGGCAACACTTTCTTCCTTCTATTCGCTGGACATGGTGAGCTTCCCGCTTGTCTTTGGGGCATCCAAACCTCTGACTTGCGAGATAGAAACGATGGCGCATATATGGAACTCGACATTGGGGTTCCTCGCCTTGTACGAAGACATACAGGTAGACATGTACAAGGAAATCCAGGCTGCTGCTCCGGACGACACGCCGATTGTACGTTGTTAGAGTCTCAAGATACATCCAAGCCCTTCTGACAAGTAGTATACAGACGTTTTCCATGGCCTCTCAGCTGGATAAGGTCCTTGCTTGCTTCATCGAAACTGGGCGACTCTTCTGTAAGTCGCAAAATTCTATTTCTCGCCCCAGTCATTGATTGTTCGCAGCGCCCGGATTTGTGCTTGTTCGTGACACGACAGATAACATCGTGCTTCCCCACTTTGAGCGCAGCGGTGCGAGGAGCCAGGTGGGCCTGGGCCCAGACGTTCGGGTTGCGGTTGATGTTGTTGGACTCCGTGAGTACTGTCCTGAAACGAAGCATGATCATCATCATAGGATCGTTGTTCAACTGGTGCTGATGATTTCACAGATCATAACCCACGACACTTCTCTGAGCCGGAAGAGTACCGCCCGTCGCGCTGGTACGGCGTCTCTGAGAGCGACGTGTCTATTTTCTCCGTCGGACCGCGAGCCTGTGAGCGTTTCTGTTTTCGTGTTTCATCAAAGGAAGGTTTGTTCTGATGCTTGCATTCAGGCACTGGACGCAGATTCGCCCTGACGGAAGCGTGCTGCTTCTTGGCTCATCTGCTTCGCGATTGGCGCGTGGAAATCATAGCCAGGCCCGGTGAGAGCAAGACGGAGTGGAGGCAGCGCGTTATGCGGGCACACACGACGATGACGATGGGCGTAGGGGATGTGCCTGTGAGGCTCATCAGGCGCGAGAGGCTGTGAGGTTCTGATCTGACACTGGTGTATTTATTTATTGCTTATATCTGTGCCTCCAATACGAAAACCGTTTGTCACATGTAATTATTTGAGGTTTGAGTGCGAGGGAGCATGAAAACGTGCCAAGCTGGGCGGATGGCCAAACGTGCCGAGGTCGCGCATAAGGCTAAATATAGAAAACGTGGACCTATCCACCTCGTCAACAGCCATTAGCTTCCTTGACGTCGTCTACGATGACGGTGCCGTCACCCTATGCCCTGCTCCCACTCACCATCTTTGATGATGCTTGGAGTCCGACTAACTTTGCAACCGGATGGCTAGTGGAAGGAATCATAGACGAGAACAAGCTCCGCACTGCACTCAATGCTCTTACTCTCAAATGGAGGCTTCTCTCTGGAAGATTGGAGAAAGTGAATGGTGATACGGTACGTCACTCGAGCCTGCCCGTTTAGATATGTTACTTAAACGACGGTTACAGTACACAAAGTGGCTTCTGAGAGTCCCTCTGGGAGACTTACCGCCCGACTACGCCACGTTTTCTCTGACTTCGCGCGTCTCTGAAGTACCGCTATCACGTTATGTCACCCTTCCCCTCCCTCCAGTCTCCCCTTTCCCTCCAGGCGACGTCTTCATACATTCGACTATGCCACACGACAGCGAAGGTTGGGCAGCGCAGAAGGCTCCTCTCACCTTCTGGCACCTCACGTATTTCCATTCACGCGATAGTTCGGACTCAAGCCCATCCTATACCTGTATTGGCTTCACTTGGCCACATGGCATCTTCGACGGCGTGGGCGCGTCGCTTGTTCTTCGGGCTCTTGATGACGAGCTACATGGCAGAGATTGGACAGTGCCATTCACTCTGTCGGAAGGATACAACGAAAACCCGCTGCAGCGCGTGCTCGATGACTCGAGCACACAGTCAGGTGCCGAGATCGCAAAGTACAAGGGCATGTGTGCGGTTCCGTGGTGGATTGCCATCTTCGGTCTGCTCTGGTGCGCTTGGGAGACGTGGTGGCTCAAAGCGCAGTATCGACTTATTGTCGTTCCAAGAAATGTCTACCAGCGTCTCGCGGACGATGTTCGCGTACAGCTCCAGGAGAGATATGGGTCAACGCTTGAAGTTGATCCGTCCAAGATCACATCGAGTGATGTGCTGACGGCATTTTTGTTTAAGGTGAGCTATCATTCGATCGTGTCAACGCTTTCATTGATGAATGATGTTCAAGGCTCTGTACGGGGTAGGCGCTCGTCCTGATTTGAAGATCAACTGCACGTACTTCATAGAGTTCCGCAAGCAAATCTCCACCGATGCCTTTGATTTCGCGAAGTTTCCGCACAACAGCTTTGTACCACTATCACACCCAATCACGACGGTTTCGTCGCTCCGCGAAACCTCACTGGCAGACCTTGCTTACACGTTTGCCCGGTCACGGCTATCTTTCGACTCCACGCAGGTCTTCTCTGCTTATCACTTTCTCCGCGATCTGTCAACGAAGAAAGGGTTCTTGTTCAATCCCGCGCATCCTGATGTGGACGAAGCTCTGATGGTCTCCAACGTCTCGGCTCAGCGTATTGTTGAGTTCGACTGGACATCACTCGGTGCCGGGCGCACTGTTTCTAGCTATCGCATCAACTCGTCTCGTCTTCCTGTACGGTTCTCCCGGTTGCTCTCGTTGGCGGGAAGACTTGCGGATGGGAGTGCGCTGATTGATGGAGTTCTCACAGAGAGATCGTGGGATCATGTACAGCGCGAGTTCGAGCAACTGATCACCGATTATTCGTAGATATCTTCGCTCACCTATTGCCAGATACGAATGAGGTTTCCCATATACTAAATAGCTCCTTACGTTGAGTCGACAGCGTGTTTCAAGTGTAACACTACGCACATACTGTACTTTGCCCCCACGCATCTGCCCTCGCGTGCACCTTGTGCTCAAAAGAGGCAGCACGATTAACAGTTAGGTAAGAGTTGAAGTAGACGCGAACGGCTTCCCAGTGTCCTGGCAAGGTGATATCTCATCAAATCCCGAGTAGGAACAGACCGCATGTAACACGTACGGGCCACACATGCCAGAAGTAAATAGCTGCGATTGTACGGCCATATCGAGGTCCCAATCACCTCGTCTCTATCCGGTATACGGCTCTGAACCCACCGCCCATTATTCCCTCGTGGGCGCTGCTGCAGTGCATGTTTGAAAGTACGAACGTTATGAAGCTCTTAGTGTTCAAGTCATGGATAAAGACTGATCTCATTGTCGTGGGTTGTCAATGGGTTGTGTTATTAAACCGCGCCTCCTGTATTTCTCTGCATCGCCTCGCCTGTGGAGCTCTGATCGAAGGCCCGGCCGATGCGCGCGGGGAACGGGGGTTCGGCGTCTCTCCCGCCAGCTATATCTACCGTAAGCGTGCCGTATTGCGCCAAGGACTGACGCATTAATTCTCCCAGAGTCTGACACTTTCTGGTTTCATCCCGCTCGAGCTTTTACTGGGGCACATGAAGATCGAATTTCACGACTAATCATGTCAAATGTCTCGAGCGTTCCGGAGGCGTGGCCGTTTATCCAGCTTGACCTTGATACCGCTTACACCAAAGGTGAGTTCTTGAAGTATCATGGACACGGAACCGCTCAAATCGTGCAACGCTCAGTTGCTATGACGGCTCTTGTAATTTATGATTACCGTAAGCGTTTTCTTTTGCTGCTTCCAACTGACGCTGCTACTCTCGATAATATAGTTCTCCATCTGGATAATGAAGTGCGTGAATATCAATCATTCACTTCTCCGTTTCTTATTGTACGCTGGTGATACGTAGTCAAGCTACATCTGGGTAAGTGTGCCATTTGCTCTAGACATTCTTCAGGACTGATTGTTTTTGATAGCAAACAAACTTTTCCTTCGTAACTGGACTCTACATTATGGTAAGTTTCTCACTTTGTAACACCAAACACGTTTTTCTGAGAGCAGAATATTAAGCTCCGTTATGTTGGCATCGCTTATGCAGTGTACGAGCATTCTATCATTCGGTTACTAACCCTTGCTGAGAACTTTACTACAGAATCTCTGTTCGTGAGTCACGAATATGCTCTGACATACATTGATATTGATTTAGTACAGTGGCGATATTGGCATTATCTGATTTGGTAAGCAAATGTAGATTTCGCGGCTTTTTGAGGCGAAGTTTCTCACTTGCATTATAGCAGTATGTTTCATTGATTATTCTCCACTGACGGAGACGATGTCTAATCTCTGTATCACAGATGTAAGACTACATGGACAATCTATCCGTATCAATGCTCCTGATTCCGATGATTTTCAGGCCACATTCTATTCGTTTGCTCCGAGACCATGCAAGTGTTAATATTACTTGCGTTGCACTGTGCGTTACTCTTTCGTAGCCGTCTCAGCTCCTGATTATTGAATCCGCTTTGTATAGCCTTGATGATAATGCGCCTGCATGCAATGTACCAACGATCAATGAAGGTTTTGGTATTCCTGATCGGTTGCTTCATCGTCGAGATGGGCATCTTTTTTTCGGCAACGGTTTTTCAGCTTCTACCATCCAGTGGTATTGTCGGTAATAGAAGTCGCTCTTTTTGTCCCATGCAGTGTCTGAACTTCTGCGCAGAGATAAAGCTTATCCTCTCCAACAACAGTTTCTGCAGTTTCAGCTCTGTAAATATGGAACGTCTACCGATCGTGGACCGGCTCAACTCTGCTAACGTGGGATCAATACTCGCAGTAGAAGTAATCATGGTACTACTGTCTCTGTACCAGTTTACCCGGCACATCCAGGATTCTATCCAAGGACGGCAGGGCCTATCACGAAAAGCGTTGACACGAAGTGCAGGGAGCTTTTTCTCAATCCTTGTCAAGGACAATGTCTTGTACTTTTTACTGTGTGTGCTTTCTACTTTCTGCTGTGCGGAGCTCTATCTGATGATCTGAAAGTGCGCTATCCACCACCAGCGTCACACTGAAGATGAACAACATACCACGAGTCAGCCGTGAATCGATTCTTGTGAAAATTGCGCACTTATCTATTTTTCAGACTACAAGCGCCTTTCTTACGGTTCTGGATAGCGTCCTTGAGGCACTAACACTGACTATCATTGGACCTCATATGATCCTCAGCGTACGTCATGCTGCCCGTAGTGACCACGTAGTATCAGGGTCGGCTTTTAGAAGTATCAATCACGAGACTAGGGAAGTCGAGATGGCCACCATACGATTCGGGTCATTTGATGGTCAGACAGATTCGACTTATGATATTTAGCTCTCATCTCAGCAGCGATGAGTTTCACTGTCCGTGTATGTAGCATGATACAGAAGAAAATCAACAACATCGTAGACGTTTGGCAAGTGTGCTTTGATCTAATCAATTGTGTAGTCAATCAACACGCGATACTTGGGGCTCGTTGAAGTTTCAACCGTCTTCTCACATTAATAACTCCTTCGTTGTAACCCGTCAATTCTGGAGAACGTCTTCTGCTCGTCAGTACGTAGCACAGCTTGTATCCGCCCCGGCAAACGCCAGTGTAGCCCGGTATGTATCAAGGCCGTGTCAGCCCTCGAACTTAGTATCTAATTTGCCGGAGGCTGTGGCCTGGCGGACTTAAACCAGGGTCTCCGTGAATAAGGGACAATGTGGTCAAATAAACAGCGGCACAATCCTACACTGGCAGTGCAAACGAAACGCCCATTAGCCCCTATTCTGTTTGTGGCGGTCCGCAAGGTACCGAGGGTTGCCGACGCGACTTATTTCTCCCGCGTTTCTCCGAGATCTATAATTTGAACACAGCAATGCGCCGTCTTATCGTCATCACAACAACCGTCCTAGACCTGTGTTTGGGGTATCTTCTACGGAACCATCCACATGTGAACCAACAGAATCCGGCTCTGTTGGCAGCAAACCCTCAAATAATGAACGTCGTTGACATCAGACTCCGAGATCACCCAAAGGTATCAAGTCAAAATCGTCTTCAACCTTATACACTTACAGATACTGACATGGCAGGTCTTGCCGCCTTCTTTACATAGCATTCAGCGCATTTAGTTTCTGCCCTTGATGATGTTCACATTGGGTCAGATCTGAAGATCTGAATACACGCACAGATCTGATAGACTGGGGCCTATACTTGGGCGCTGTGAGGCGCTGTGCGTGTCCTCATGCTCGGCTCAGCGATCAGCGAGCTGGCTCCGTGATCGCAGGGCAGGTATGTGGCGCGGCCAAACCGCTTTCAGTCTCATAAGATACTCAGTCTTCGGCGCAGGTCTGTGCAAGTACCCGAGAGGACAGAACATCGTCTGGCATTCAATGTTCTCTTCAAGGTTCCCAGAAACACCGCTACGAAGCGTCCTTCCATCCTATGACTACATTGTTGTTGGTGAGATTTACATTTGCGCGTGTTTAAAAACGGACTTACATACTAGCGGAGCAGGTGGTGGAACAGCAGGATGCGTCCTTGCCAACCGTCTTACTCAAGATCCTGACGTTACCGTCCTTCTAATCGAGCGTGGAGGAGTACAGAACAACTTCATTTCTCGAGTACCACTCCTTTCTTCCCACTTCGCCTCGGATGGGTCGCGCTCGCATGTAGTGCCGTCTGCGCCGCAGAAACATCTCAATGGACGCCAACTCGACGTCGTCTCCGGAAAGTCTCTGGGAGGTGCATCCAAGATCAACGCGATGATGTACACCCGTGGCCTGCCAGCGGAGTACGATTCATGGGAGGCAATGGGGAATGAGGGCTGGGGATATCGGGACGTTCTGCCGTACTTTATCAAGACGGAGAATTACCTTGATGGCGCAGCTGAGGGCAAGTCACCGTGGCATGGAACTAAGGGTACGCCGTCACATACTTGTACGTAACGTGTGCTGATGCCTCCCTAGGAGAGTGGCCAGTCCAGTCTCATCCACGCAGGCACTGGAAGCATACAGATGAGTGAGTTAACTATCTTTCCGCGTGTTATCAGCCAGCTGAGTGGTCTTCTGAAGAATCATCAAGGCGTGCAGCAGTATGGGTGTCCCATACGTTGACGACCTCAATGCCCCCGATGCCCCACCTCATGGGTGCACCAAGATGTACTACACTTTTGACAAGTGGGGTCAACGCAGCTCGACGCTTACCGCTTTCTTGCCATCCACGATTGCGCGGGAACGTCGCGATCGCCTTCACATCTGCACAAATACGGTCGTCAGACGAGTGGAGATCAGCAAGTCTGGCAGTGGCTTGTCAGCGGAAGGGGTATGGATAGCAAGCTCGACGGGAGAGGGGGCGCGTTTGGTGAAAGCGCGTCGCGAAGTCGTACTCAGCGCTGGTGCAGTGTTCTCGCCGCATCTGCTCATGCTCAGGTAAGCCAATCCTGTCTAAGCTCGTTCCGATTGTTCATGTACAGTATCCTTCAAACAGTGGAATTGGCCCGGCTGAGCACTTGAAGGAGCAAAACATCATCGTACACAAGGACCTGCCCGCCGTCGGCGGAAACCTGGTGAGTGAACTCCATCAGACCAGAATTCACCCATAACCGACAATGATCAATACGTCATTCTAGCAAGATCACATTAGCGTACCTATTCAGTTCCGCATTCCTCTATACGACTCCCTGGCTATGCTGGTTGTGCGCCCTTGGATCGCGATCAAGCTATTCTTCCTCTTTATCTTCTTCGGCACCGGCCTACTCCTGTCACCAGTTCTCGAGCTTCCTATCTTCCTCCAGTCCCGCTTGCTGAATGGCAAGTACGAGACCGCCGTGACCGGATCAGACGACTTGGACAACTCGCAAGCAAAGAACCTGCCGGATATCGAAATCATGCCAGTGAGTCTGCTCTCTATCACCACCGACGAAAGCCAGCGAATTAAACTGTGAGAATAGGTATCTTGGGCAGACGTGACCAAACATCGACAAGGGGGATTATCGCTCTTCAGCATCCCTCTCCGGCCAACCTCCCGAGGAACCGTACGCTTGACAAGTTCAGACCCCCTCGACGCGCCTCTCGTGGATCTCAACACTCTCGCCACGCAGCAAGATCGAGCGACTCTACGGACCGCAATCCGGTATTCGTTTGCGTTGAAGGCACGCATGGCCGCGCACGGGTACCCCATCTTCAACTCGCAAGTCCCAGAACGCGAGGAGAGCGCGAGCGACGATGACTTAGACGCGTGGGCAAAGACCGAGATGATCAGCGCATCGCACTACACCTCGACGTGCCGCATGGCGCCCGAGGATTCCCGAGACATTCCCGCCGGGGGAGAGGGTGGGGGCATCCCAGGTGGGGTTGTCGATGCGCGCTTGCGCGTGCATGGCGTTAAGGGGTTGCGCGTTGCGGATGCGAGTGTGATGCCTCACATCTTGAGCACGCATCTCGTCGCAACGACGGTGGCGATTGCGGAGAAGTGCGCGGATATGGTGAAGGAGGACTGGTGCACCGAGCTTGATGCAGGTGAGATAGAAAAAGAAACGTTCGCTGCGGGCAGCCAGACGGGCGCGGAGGATGGAAGACGGCTTCGAAGTCGTATATCACTACCTGTCAAAAGCTTCAAGGCAGCCTCGATGCTTATGAACGGCGTGGTTTCCGGTTCTAATGACCTGTAACAAGTTATAGTGTATGTATGTGTTATATAATATTGGTAGTTATTCGTGTATTTATTCGTTTGCAACGGCTTGGGTGTCTATCGACTTGGAGAATGTTGGCGATGTACTACACGCCACACTACCTCTGCTATGCTTATCCTCACGAGCTGAAGGATAGAACAGCGCTAACTCTGGCCCTCAGATAGATTCCTGCCACATATAAGCCAACAAAAACCGCGAAGGGTTTATGAAGATACAATAACAAGCTCCTATCAACACCTTGCCACTCTACTATGGAGGAGCGACCCTACAGACACTGCCTGAGCCACATACACTCCATCAGATCTGTCAAAACTTGCTGATCGCTGGTACTCATCAAATTACGATAGCACCAATATCACGAATGTAGCAATGTTTCAAATCCTCATCCTGTGCAAATAATGGACGCGAATGGGTTAGTTTCTGAGCTCGTGATGCGCGATGAGTGTGACCGAGATAAGCCCCGCACTATACCATTACCCCACACATATCGGGCGCCACGGTCGAGTCTAGATTGCTATAAGAAGCCCTTCAAATGGGTGGGTTGACCGCCACTATCATTTTCAACCCAATTGACGACCAGCCATCTTTATTTCACCATGGGTTTCTTCAGCGAAGACTCCGACCAGGCTCAGGCTCATGACCAGGTTCGTTCACTTGAAAAAGAAGATATGTACCGCACCGACTAACTCAGGGTCACTCAGGTCACCAACGCCCCCCACAAGTCCGAGCTTTCTCACCAGCTGATCGCAGCTGCCGCGTCCTATGAGGTATGTGAAAGACATTAATACCTTCCCATAGCACCATAATCTAAACGTACTTGAAATCGCTAGGCTGCCAAGGCATATGAGAAGCACGTTGCAAAAAACGGGAAACCCGACTCGCATGCTGAGGCAAAACAGATCTTGTACGTCAGACGACTAAACATCCCTCTAGTTTAACTTAATATTATCAGCGCTGGTCTCACCGGTGCTTTCCTCGATCGCCTTGTCGAGACCAAGGGCATGGACTATATTGATGCCCACCGCAACAAGATCAAGGACGAGGGTATGTCTTCGTAGCCCTCCTCACGCTTATTATTCACTGGACCCTGCCGTAATCTAGCGCATGAGCAAGCTGAACCCCAGCTCACTGGTGAAAACTAAGTCATGTCAGCGTTGTTTAAGGCGAATGTAAACATAGGAAACAAGTATCTGTATCATCTGTACCATCTATGCCGAGATCCCCTCCTTCTGTGTCTGGGCCAGTCTAGGCCAGCCTCGGGTCCTGTAACGTTTCAGGCTGTCTTAGACATACGAGCCAAATGAGCGATGGTTTTTTGCTTTCGTGAGATAGAAAATCGACTATAGATGCACCCACCGCTGTATCATCGCCAAGCTTACGCACGAGCTTGAGCTCGGTTGTTAACAACGAGCTACTAGTAATTGTGTCAAAAGAAGGTCATGGCGACTTTCATTCCACAGAGAAAATCCCTCAGAGAGTGCTTTTTCCCGCTGGGAAGGGCATCAGAGCGCGAAGGTGATGGGGTGAACCTTGTAAAGTGTATTTCCCGAGACGGGGCGCAAACTCCTCTATGCCAAAAGAGGAAGCCTTCATAAACAAACATATCAGATACCTGTGGAACCATTTAGAAGCACCGTGGAAACAAAGGCTTTGTGCGTCGATAACCATGTCACCTGCACATATGGCTCGAGCTGAGCCTACATGTAGTAGGGACTAGGGTCGGACCGAGCCTCGAGGAAGGTAGTTTAGGGCCGGCATGGCCAGTGTAGGCAGTACATAGCGTGCTTGCACATGTTCGTAGCTACTCGTCCCTACTATACGAGGTTACTCGTCGTCGTCGTCTCCGGCGTCCCCATGTAATGGGGTAAAGTGAGGTCTGAGGGCCTATCATTTACCTCGTGCGAAATTCAAGATGCGGAGACGCCACAATGAGCTGGCACATCACTTCGTGGAAAGCGCTTCATTAGTTAAGGTTACTGTATGTTCAAGATGAGCTTTGGGCTCAGGAAGCTTGCTTGTGATATTTTAGATCTCAGACGCCGCGATGTTAACCGCCCAATCAGCACACCAGGATATAGTCGAGATAGTAAAAGTAGGTTACCAGTGCAATTGTATGTTTTCTGATGCACAAGGCGAGCCATTCGCTGCCCTGTGCTGAAACAGATCAACTTGTCTCCATCTTTGGGGAGCCACTTGTCAAGCATCCCTTATAAAAGGTAGGCTCGAGAAAATGATAGCTGAGTTCATTCACATTGCCGTAATCAGGCGACTGGATCAATATTGAAACATTCAACATCAGATTCCCGTTTGTGATTTTCAGGGCTATTATCCTATAATCGGGTCGCCCAGGGGCCTCTGTAATGACATCAATCACCGCCCTTTTGTAGGATATCTCCCCTAACCTACGTCCGCCGGACACAGGCATCTCGCCCAGGAACGATCTATAACACCGCGCTCATCAACATCCTCCACATTGACTGATGCACCTATTTTTATACTGGAACAGCTCCTCGCCAAACCCGGGCTGTCCCCGCCAGGTTCTGATTTTGTCGTCGCATCATAGCCCACCCATGTGAAAGATATACATATCTATGGGAGAATACCATTTGATGCAAACGAATCTCGATGCGTCTGTGATATCCGTGATGAACGGCTTACCAATGTGACTCTAAAGCTCTGGTCACGTCCGGGACTCCAGATATAAAAAGACCTGTGTGATGTACACTTGGGGCTGTAAAGCTCCATCTCAGGCTTGCCCTTGACATACATGAAAATAATGAGCCTTGATATATTGCGCTATAAATGCCGTGAGGGAACACCCAGTATTTCAGCTTTCAGTCGCCAAACTGTGAGTCTACTTAGAGACCTCCCTCTGAACATCTCCCTCCTCTTTATGGCTACGCATCCCCCCTTCGGCCTCGCCACCATCTTCAATGACTCTGCCTCGTCCCTGGTCGCTACATTGGACACGAATGAGTCGGAAATCAATTTACTCATTGGAGTAGTAGGCAAGGTAATATTTGGTCGACGTCTTACAGGTTAGCTATATTCATTTTTGCATACCGAACCGCTCGACGGACTGGACCCCTGCAGTTGCATCCACGTTTTTGTATGCATGGCACCTACGTGAGCTCTCTCACGGCTCTAGCACATGATAAAGCATGCCATAATTCTTATAGTTACCACGTTGTCGGATGAAGTGAAGAATTACTATTCTTAAGCGTGTCTCACACTTACCATCTAAAAACAGGTAGATTTGGTATGGGTAAGCTCATTGTTCCATGATATGACCCCTGAGCTATCCTTGCTAAGTTGATTTTCTGCAGAGCGCAGCATTTAGACTCCCCAAGTTCTTGTTCCTCTTTGTGTGTATATTGATCCTGCGTGATTCTCCCCGTGACCATGACAATCTAACCTTTGCCACCACCTCATAGAATCGCTACTTCGCACTTCTGGGATGCGTGGTCTTGTCATACTGTAGGTATTTGTCTTTCGAGAGTTCAAGTGCTAGAACTCAGTTTGAACTAAACAGTTTCTGTCAATACTACTCAGACACGTTTACTGTGGGAATAATCTTTCCATTAACTTAGTACTCACGCTAATACAGCAACAGATGTTGGTGATAAGCCCTTCTAAAATCATTTATAAGGCTCACAAGGCATTAGGCCATGCTTGGAATATATCGTCAACCATAACCGGTGAGGGCGCCGGCGTTATTAACATTGTTGTCAGCTTAGCTCACCTGCTTTCCTAGTATTCTTGCTTTGGCTGAATGCTGAGAGTAAATGAAGATCTAATCTACTTTATCTGCCGCGCTGATAGCTCTTTGGGCCAGTGATTTTACTTCTTCACGTATTTGCGATATACGGATTTAGTGCGTGATAATGATACTCCTTCCTCCGTGGTCTTATTGACAAAGACCGGCCTCAGATAAAGTAATCACATGGCCAACTGGGTCATTGTTTCTCATGGTGGCCTTATTTGCGTTCAGCGTAAATACGGCGAACATTGCGCTCATTCAAAGTAAGCGAAGAATTCAATGCTCATCTATTCAGCTTGTCATAACACCTTCTCGACACCACCGTTAGTTGACCCTCCCGAGCTCGGCCTTTGCATAGACACAAACTTGACTATTAACAACTATGCCTCGTACGTATAAGTTCTGAATTCCCGACAATTATATCTAATCCAATAACTGGCACAGTATCTCGATCCTGGTTTTGGATGTGATCATTATTGGGCTCATAGCTTACAAGACGATTAAATACAACATGAACTCTATCAACGCGCACTGGAGTGGGGCTAATCTTTTAAAGTTGGTTTCTCAAAGGGCGTTGACGTGTTACGTTAGGTATGGTTCCACGAATCCTTGATGTTGTGCATCATCTTATCTGTATGAGAAGTATACTTGTTTCACAGGTGCTATTGTTGGTCCTATCAGTGGCGGATGCCAATCCCGATGCAAACATCATTGGGGAGTGCATAATGATCTCTATCTTTCCGATGGCCATCAATCATCTGGTGCTGAGCCTGAGCAAGGCTAACAAACGTCAAGTCAACGGGGGCACAAGTGTGTCCGCTATCGAGACATATGTCCAATACGGCTATGTGAGTGTCTTTGAACTCTCTCATAACTGTTTGCCAACGAACCCGAGCAGCCGTCAGTATTTACTGAAGCTGGGTATCGAGAAAACGATATAAGAAATACTGTTCAAATGTATACTACTGGTCATGATTTATCGCTAGAGTACTAGCGATACTGATGTCGCGCATCATCACGATTTCTGGCTTTCAAGTCTGCGAGATGGCCGTATGTAGAGCTGGCAAATCTGTAGTTAGCTAACATGAAGTCACTGAAACACATGGTCCTGTATAATACATGTAGTCGTAATGGACTCAGCAGCCGGGACATACAAGGCAAAGATAGGGAAAAATATCGATAAACAGCATCGAAACCTGGTCAACATCAGTGCCAGGTGGACGGGTAGGACTGGCGTGAAGCCGGTCCTACGGTTAGATAGCTTTGATCCCTTAATGTTTCAGGCGGGATCTAGCTCACCGTCCATTGGCTCCGTAAGACCCGCAAGTGCTTTATCGTGACAAAGCACCAACATCACATAGATGAGATGGAATGCGCGGCATGCTGATAGTGCTCACTGATGGAAAGGCAAACGTCAATTCAAGTATAAAGATCGTTGTTGATAACGAGCACTCGCCTTGCGGAATACTACGCTAGCGTCGGTACGCCCACAAACCCTGCGCCAGACGTGATTTGAATAGTTGTCCCATCCCTAGTAGTCCACGCCACAAACTGCTTGCGAGCGCGGTGTTAGAATATGTTCCATGCTTGAGGGGATATAGCGGTCAAGGTACTGCTGGAGACTACGTCGATGCGCCCCGTCGCATGCAGGGCACAGTCAAATTGGGTGTTTCCGAGAGCGCTGCACACCTTGAACATAACTGTGGCAACGCAAACCTTGTGATTGCGGCAGTGCCCACGCGGAACAAGTTCCGATGACATCATACTGAAACCCCTTTCCTGTCTGACTCTGGTGCTGCAAATGCCTTTGGGAATCAAATGGGCGATGAGTATTCCATTCCAGAGAGAGAGAGATGACGATGAGGGCCCTCTGCTTCATCGCCAAGCTCAAGCTCGGGTGTCGCCGATCTGCTGCGCAACCGTATAAGAACCCCCTTTGAAGTGCAAGATGTAAACCAACAACCTTTGATCCCTAAATCGTCCATTCCTCTACATTTTTAAATTACCATGGGTTTCTTCAGCCACGACTCCGAGCAAGCTCAGGCTTACGACCAGGTGCGAGGTGGATCGCCGACTGAAGCCGTCCTAGATGCTGACCGGCGGTACTCGTCCCACGCAGGTCGTCAACGCCCCGCACAAGGCGGCCCTCTCCCATGAGCTGATCGCTGCCGCCGCTTCCTACGAGGTAAGGCCTGTCACTGGCGTCGGTCCATCCACGCCTGAGAGTACGACATCTCACCCGTGTTATTCCCAGGCCGCGAAGGCATATGAGAAGCACGTCGCTGAGAACGGTCAGCCCCCCTCGCATGCCAAAGCCAAGGAGCTCTTGTACGTCGTCTCGCTGCTTACCCCTATCATGGTTCCCGCCCCGAGGCACTCACTTAAAGGCCTGCGTACTGCCCGTTGACAGTGCTGGATTTGCGGGCGCGTTCCTCGACCGCCTGGTCGAAACCAAGGGTATGGATTACGTCGGTGCCCACCGGGACAAGATCCAGAACCAGGGTGAGTCTGGATATTGCTGGTGATTGGCTGAGGTTTGCGCCGTGCTGACGTTTGTTGTCTTGAAGCCCAGGGCCATGCCCAGAACCAGCTGTCTAGTGGATATTAAGCGCGTTGCGCAAGTGAGATCGACTGGATAATCAAGTGTACAATCGTGGTGGGGTAACGTATAGCGCTTTTCTGTATCGAATATTAGCCTCTGTATAAGCAGCCACTGCATGAAAGTTTTTGAGGACAACGAACCTTCCTGTCAACTCGCCATCGAGTACATATCCTCTCGCGGAATAATATAAGAAAAGTGTTGCTGCAGCGCTCGTTGTGCGTGAAGCTACTATAAAGTTATAGTATGCTCGCCTGAAGTTCTCTCAGACGATCAGAGAATGAAGGCATTGCTCTCGGCCTGATCCGACAAGGCCGAGTGCTAGCTGATGCCCAGGTGTCCGTGTGGACGCATAAGTTGACACTGCCCTCCGTGGCGTGCTACTGGTGCAGTGGTGTCCTGAGAATGGACTAATCGAGCTTCAAGGCGACGCGCGACTAACGTGTCTAGGTGTCAGCATTAGCAGGGCTCTCCATGGTAGAGAGGCCTCCACATGGTGAGGCCCTCACCCCGTTACCTGGAGAGCACGTTTGCTACACTATACTGCACGCTTGAGGCGTGCGTTTCATAGAGCGTTTCCTTCGGGTGCTACCGTTCTTCCCCGGACCAGGGAATGCAAGGTTTGATGCGTCCGCAACCCAGCGCTATTCTTGTCGCCAGCTCCCCCGCGTCCACGTCTCTGTTCCCCGTTTGCTGCTAGCTGCCGCCCGTGCGTTTTCGTAGAGTGCGGGCGATGCGGTCACGTTTCATGATTATCAAGGGATGACTGAGATGCTGTATTGGTGTGACATTGCACCTACTTAGCGAGCTGGAAAGCGAAGGCGGTGTTGCTTGAGCGGTGAGTTTGTTGGTGGTGGGTCACCAGAACAAAAGATGCCGTGCCTGGCGTTGTAGCGAGAAGATAAGGTGAAGAACAAGGACGACCGAGGATACAGAAACGTTTTGACTTCAAGAATAGCGCAATATGCATGGACCGTTGCTAGCTTGAGACTGGGTCATGGCTAATTAACAAAAGGAAAGGTGATGCTGCGGGCAAGCCGACGGTGGATGTCAGGCAAGATTACAGAGTCGCGCCGAGCACGAGGCACACTTGAGCGGAATGGCCCAATGGGAAATGGACGGGTACAGCCCCAGGGAAACAAGAAGGTTCATCTGACGAGGCCAAGTTTGTAGCCATACCTACCGCCCTTTCTTCACTTGTGATATCTCTCGCCAATACGCCCTCGTCCTTCAACCCGAAGGTCGTCCTCTCCAGCGTCGAGCGTTGGAATCATCGTGTCGGCAAAGACGTCCCCTGGTTGGGAGTTTAGCCGGAAGTGTCATTCTGTCATCAAGTCTCGGCCCCACGCGCGCGTCGTCTCGCCTGTCAATTTGGTCATTGCCTCCAACCGTTCTTGTTCAACCCCTCCTAGCTCTTCCGCCATGTCCTCTTTCTCTCCTTTCATGACCACGACCCGCACGACACCACTTACGACGATGAAGACGACTGAAGGCTGGCCCTGGAGAGCTGCTGCGCTGCTGCTGGCGTTATCATCCGCCGCGCTATGCGCCTCTGCAAGACCGCTTAATGAAAACTTGGCCATTTCCGAACCGAACCACGATGTCAGCCCCCACGACTTCTCTTCTCCCGATGCCCCCGACCTCGCAAAACGCAACTCAATACTGGAGACGATCGCCAAACGTGACAGCGGCAGTTCGAGCGGGAGCATGACACCACAGACATGGGTGAGTCGAATTCACATGTGCATATATGCGCTTTTTTTGTTAATCCCAATGCGCCTAGATACCAATCCTTGTGCTAGGGCTGGTGTTTGGCATCTTTGCTATCATTGCCTGCTCGAGGCGCAACTTCAGACGGTCTCTGGGTAACAATGCGGCTGCTCAGCTAGGGACAGACCCGGATATCGCTGCTGCAAGGAACCCAGGCACTGGGCAGGCAAATGGCCAAGGCACCCAGCAAAGGCGACGCAGGCCGAGGCGCACGCCCAGTCAGATATCGACCAAGAGTCTGCCGGCGTACATGAAGGAGCCGGGCGAGCAGGAGCTCGTTATCATCAGGTTCGCATATCTCCTCCTGTTGCGCCTTCATCCATCGTTCGCATGCACAGGCGGTGCTGATATGATCCTTCGTTTCTACCCTTCTATCTATCTTGAACGTGATTGTGCACTTTCCGTCTTGCTCTCTTCCCGTGCCCCGCGTCTCGCCATTCGCTCATCACATTTCTAAATATAGAGGACCGATGGATATGGACGACGAAGACGACGAGGTGGACGTGACAGACGAGGCTATGGCGCTGCACCGCGTCGAGACACACGCGACGGCCGATACGCTGCCCATGGCGTCGACGACGCACCTCCTTCGCACGATCCCAACCAATGAAAGCGTGGAAAGCACGACGGACAGCTCTGCGGCGTCGCACGAAACTGCCTCTTCTCTGCAGCCCGGCGACCGACCGCGCGGACATCAGGCGAATCTGTCGGCGGACACGGCCGATCCGCGCGGGGACGCGCCGTCGTACATGGAGGCGATGTCGTCGGACAATTTGAACCAGTTCTCGTCTGTCAACCTGAATGACGAAGAGCCGCAGCGACGCATCTCGGTCTCGCGTGCGCTTCAACAAGCGGCGGTATCCGGCCGTGGCTCTACTGCTGACCATGCGGACGCGACAGTGCGCGATCGCCGCTCGCGCGGCTCGGGGCTCCTTAGCCGTCTGAACCCGTTCTCGAACGCCGCTGCTGTCCCGCGATCAGATCAGAATCCCATCCCCTCCGACCTCGAGGCCAATGTCATCACTCCTGCTGCTGGACACAACAACAACCTCTCCGTCGACCGTGGGCACTCGCGCAACCTCTCGAACGCGACCACCGCCACGACCTCATCTTTATCGCATGACCCCCACCCACGACCCTCCGGCCAACACCGCCGGGGCCACTCGCGCGGCCTCTCACAGGCCCTGCGCACGCTGCGCCACCCCGCGTCCAACTCGAGCATATCCGCGCTCTCGCACTCGCACGCGGCGCAGATGACGTCGCCCTCCATGATCTCGCTCAACTCGATCTCGGCCCCGCTCACGCACACGGCGCGGCGGAGCGAGTTTTATGCGCCGAAGGGCGGGCTGTTGACGGCCGAGCAGGTGAAGCTGATTACGAGCCGGGAGGCGCTGGATAAGTTTGGGGTGCCGTATGGGCCTGATGCGGTTGCGTATTCGGCGAGTCGGGTGAATGTCGTGCCGCCGCCGCCATTTGAGGGGGAGGAGGATGAGGAGCGCGCGGGTGGGGAGGGGCAGGAGGCAGGAGAGAATGGGGAGACAGTGGTGGTCGAGAGCCCGGTGCAGGAGCCAGTTGAGGTTGCAGCTTCGAGCTCGCAGCAGCAGGAAGAGTCGGGCGCTGATTCAGACCTCGCGTTCGGTCCGCCAATTCTTCCTCCCTTTGCACCACTGTCACCTGTCGAGAGCGTGCGTGTCGCCGAGGGCATGTCACCTTCAAATTCGAACCCGACCTCGCCCGTGCAGCGGAATAGCTCCGTCCGCTCGATGGTGACCCGGCTTAATAGCATCAGCGACGACAGCGCTGACCCTGTCGCGCGTCGGATGTCGACCATGTCGACGAACTCGATCGCCAAGTCGCTCGCTCATGCGCCGTCGCACCGCTCGACTGCGTCCATCGCCGCTTCCGACATCACCTCCCCTTCCCGGCGGGCGACTATCATTGCTCCCTCGCCTGCTTCGCCGTCCCGACGGACTACCATCATCGCTTCGTCCCCTTCTCCTGTAGCTGAGACCTCGAGCCCCTCGCGCCGGACCACCATCATTGGCCGTCCTGCATCATCCTCCCCTCCTGCAATCGCCCCGCCCCCATCCGCACATGTACCTGGACCCACGCCTTCATACGTTAACACGAACTTCCCCGAACGCAACTCATCCATCACCTCGACGCGCTCCGCGTTCCCGCAGCGCACGACAGAGCCCGCTCGTCCACTGTCGACACGGTCCGTCAGGACCGTGGCTCACAACGGCTTGCCAAGTCCGCTCGAGTTCGGGGCGTTAAAGACGGGCAATGTCAGTGCCAACGCCAACGCCAACGCGAGCACCCGCCGGAACCCGGATTTCGAGCCCCAGATGAGGGCGGCGTCGCGCGCGAGCACGGCCAACTCGGTCAGCTCGTTTGCGACGGCGGAGCAGAGCTTCCACGGCCACGGTCATGGTCATCACGGAGGATATAACACAGCCGAGAGCGAGGACGATAGTGGCGAGGATACGGAGTATGACGATGCGGATCCGGGGACGCCGCTCACTGCGCGGTCGGGCACGCCTACGTCTGTGCGGCGGCGGTAGCGCTCGGCTCCAGATCTCGACTCGAGTTAAGCTAGACTGCCCACCCCCCTTTTCGGCTTCGTTGTGTTCATTCTTCTCATCGTGCTTGATATACTTGTTTTCACTCCACGCACGGACGGACAGACGGACATATCATTCATCGTATACTCTACATCACCTTTTTTGCCACGTTTTTGTAGTCACCCACCCGCCCATTGTACGTGTATGTGCCTCTGACGCGTAAGCTCGTCGCGCTGCACAAGGACTTTATTCGAGTATCAGTGTCCAGCTTATCTTGTTCTTCTGTTTTCTGTGCTGCTTGTTGAAGGTCCTACGTATACATTTGATCCTTTGCTTGTTGCTACCTCTAGAATTGCACATAGCATTCTTTCTTGTACACATGGGTATACACATCGAATGGTACTCGATAACCTAACTATCCTCCCGCCTCTCCCCCGTGCATCACGCTTCTACGTCGACTTCACCGTTGAAGTCACCCGCATCCGACCGCATCCCCTCTGCGAGACTGCGCGGGTCCGCAATCCAGATCGCAGCGTCTGCAGCGCTCGTCGAGCCATCCAGCGGCCCGCGAGCGGGCGGCTCGCTATGGTAGCTGAACCACGAGTCTCCCGTCGCGCGGCGCACCTCGCGGAGGACCGTGCGCACGCTCGAGCGGTTCGTCGTCAGCGTCGTCCAGCCGCGCGCCGCGCCCCAGAGGAGGCTCTGCACGGTGTGCACGGTCAGCCGCGGGCAGGAGCGCAGGACGGCTGCTGCAGGTATTTCTCCTGGTTCTTCTTGGGCGTTGTCGGTGTTGACGGCTGGTGGAGCTGCGTCCTCCGAGTATGGAGGGGAGGACGCTGAGGGGAGTGGAGGATCGGTAGAGCCGAGGGCGAGGACTTCGTCGGGTGCAAGGAGAGTGCGGCATGTGTTTTCGAGGGCGCGAAAGAATGGTGGTGGGGTCTGTGCACTGTCGTCTGCTGAGTTCACTTCAGGAGGGAGCGCACTCGGGAAGAACCGAATGGGCAAGATAGGCAGTAACCCTTGCGCATATCGCGAAGTAGCCCAGTACTGCTTCATGAGCTCGTCGTCGACGGGCACACCTGTATCCCCTTCATCACCTACGTTGCTCGAGGGCGGAAAAAGCGCTGCAGCACGCAGTCTCTCCCGCAACCCGCCGATTTTACCGACGATCTGAAGACACCTCCGGCGTGCCTCCCAGGTCATCCAGAACTCAACACTGTCAAGGCCGGGATAGATACTGGAAAGCCGCTCCTGCACATCTTGCAAGAGCCCACGGTAAATCTCTTGGACTGCCTGTGCTGCGAGGGCGCGGGAGTGGATAGTCGTGTCATCGCCGTTCCAACGTTGCTGCGAAGACTCATCGTTCACTAAGCTATCAGTGCTATGGGTGGGGTCACTGGTAGTGCTGAGTTGTTGGAGACGTTTGATTTTCCAGTCGCGATACCGCTGGGACGGGACATAACGCTCTTGTGCTTCTTCTTCCGTAGATGGCACGGGGGAGTGGGTGATGTCGGAGATGAGCGCAATGACAAAGGAAAGGTCGAGGTTGATGCAACGCGTAGGCCGAGGAGTGACTTCGCGTGTCATAGAAGAAGCTACCGGCTCGGAATGCGGTGCCAACGAAGAGTCATCGGGGCCTGATCCCTCGCCGAGTAACACATTGATACCCATCTCTTGCAATGTCTCAATGGTTTTCCCTATTCGTGGATCCGTAGCTTCACCGCTGCCTGGCGCGGGCTCGGGGCTGAGTCGCGTGAGGCGGAGAGTCACCCTAGGTGTTCCACCAGTCCCAGGCACGGGGTTATCCTGGGCAGCTGCAAGGAGAGCACGAGCCATCTTAAGCACGGAGTTGTCGAGGGCTGGAGGGCGAAGTCCGTTGGCGCGATGGACCGAGTTACGTGGCTCATCGTCGCTCTCCGACTCCGAGCTGGTGAGATAGGAATCCTGTTCGCGGAACTCGACTAGGATGCGTGCATTCTTGATACTTATAAGGACGATATATTCGCGGTATGAGACCAGAGTGGATGGAAGTTAGGGAGTGAACAGACAGCATCACGATGTCAGCAAGGGAGAGGCAGAGAGATATAAGCGAGACTGACGTGTTGACCCGTATCCACTCCTTGCCACTGTCGGCGACGATGTCTACCTTCACTCCAGTCCATGTTCCGCGTTGCTTCCTCCTCTCAGCCCTGGAAGACTTGTTGTTCTTATCATCTTGATGAGGATCGCTAGGAAAGAAGTTCTTATACACAGATTGCACAACGGGACGTGCTGTGAGTAGCTCGTTCCACACGGCAATAAGATAGGGTGCGTTGGTTGATAGTGGAGGCTGATGCCGTGCGTCTTCCCCCGCAAGGAACTACTAGAGTAAAAAAAACAGCAGAATCAGGGTGAGTCAGCCTAAGTAGACTCTAGATCATCCGATATGCTGTCGGATTGGCTGAAGAGAAGGTGAAGAGAGCGACGACATACTTTGGTCAAGACATCCAGATCTCTCTTGACTTCTTCACGCAGGAATCTCAGTCCTGGAACTCCCTCCTTTGTCGTCGATTGGCCTTGGTTTGTGGATTCTTGATCAGTAGTTGAGTCGATGACAGGAGGTTCGGCGTGGATGGGCTGGTAGGACGCCAGAGCGGTGTGAATGTGCTTTAGACGCGCATGTACAGTGTGCAGGTCGGGGTGACTACTAGATGGGTTCGCAGACACCAACGCCATTGGATTGTGCTGAAGATGTATCCTGAACGGTGGATGGGTGCAAGACACTTATACAATACAGTACTAGTCAAAGAGGAAATCGTGCAAAGCTCGCTTGCAAGAAATGACGGACTTTCCCCTCCGACAGGGGCTTTCGAGTCACGACGACAACGCGAGGAGTTGACTGGGCCTGCATTCTCGTCGGAGTCAATGAGCTTCTGATCCTTGACTCATTGGCATTAACCTTGGGCTAAGCTATTGAAGGTATCGTCAAGATGGATAAACCCCTTTATGTAAATCACAAGAAGTCTACGACAATCTTAGCGTCCACTATCAAAGCCCAAGCAGCAGGACACTCTCTTTACGACTCGCACGTCCAAGTTCCACACTCAGGGTAGATCTAACAAAAAATCAGTGCCAAAATATCCCGCCATAACCGAGTTTACACACCTCGGGGAACAACGGCAGGATCTGATTCCAGTACGCGCAAGTATGGTCGATGTCGCTCGCATTACCGGGAATCGCGCCTGTTTCACTGATGCCCAGCACAGCAAGCGACGTCGGGTCAGCAGGGTCATACTGGCGCCAGCCCTCAATGCGGGGGCCCGCCTCTGGGTCTGAAATAGGGGTATTAGCAGGAAACTCCTACGTGAGGGAAGAACTTAGGCTTGCCTTTGATGAAGTTGGTCCAGGCGGTCACCATGTAGTCGGAGACGTTCCACTCGAATGGCGTAGCCGGAATGTAAGGCGCCTGGTCAGCGATGGTGTAGAGTGTGCTTCATGAAAGCGTCAGATAGTTTCAAATACATTCGTGATATAATATTCACCCCATAACGAACTGAATATCTTCGCCTGCCGACCTGGATCAGCGCTTGGTGGATACTTGAAAGCAAAGGTCACTTACCGTGGAACGTTCCAATAGACGCGCCTTCTGCATTCAAGTTATCCGCTACGAGCGCGAACTCGTAGCGCCATACAGGAAGCTTGAGCAGCTGTGTTCGCCAGAGAGCGAGGTTACTCGAAAGACAAATCATGTGTGCATCCCGCCACATTGCCGAGGTCGCGTTGATGATGCTAGGGTACTCAGGTGACGGCGACGGATACATACTCAGGACTTGAGGAATATTCGACATGGGGAAGTTGAAGTTGTTGCTCATACTGTCAATGGACGTGTGGATGAGAATCCGCATACAACGAGATCCTATAAACTCACATGTAAGCTGTCTCGTTGGTGTATGATGTAGGTTCACCGTTGACGATGGTCTGGCCTTCGTTCTGTAGTATAGTTAGTCTTCTATTTCTTCGTAGTACGGTCAACTTGAGTGATTTCGCACCATGTTATTCCCGATAAGCAACGGGACCTTCGTCGTCTGCCCGGTGATCTGCAGTCTCACCGGGTCCCTAAAGACTGTGATGTTGTCTATTACGGGTTGGAATTGTGCCCCAGAATCAATGAGTACCGCCTGCAACTCGAAGGGATCTTTAGTGCGGAGACAGTCGAGTTGACCGTTGCCACTCGTCGGGCAAGACACGTTACGTGAGATAATATCCAGCTGGTTGTTTGTTTGCCACATGGGTTGGGACGCTGGAGGTTCCCGCCGTCTGAGAAGGGACATAATGGGCGATGAGAATGGTGCTTACTATCAGAAGACTGCATAACGGCACCGCGGATGAGGGGGTTTTCCCAATAAGCATTGAGATAGTAAAGCGTCATCTCTGAGCGTCACCGTGAGATACACACTAGCGATGAAAGAGGAACACATAAACTGACCTGCACCAACAGATTCGCCTGCGAAAGCGTCCTTAGCTACCATTACCCGTAGAAACTGAGCCACGAACATACCTCCGAAGGTGATCTTGGTAGGGTCACCACCGAACTGCGCGACGTTGTTATATGCCCATTCGACAGCAGCACGAGTGTCGAGGACCGCAAGGTTTTGCGTCTCGCCTGCCTCGGCGATCTCGATCGAGTTGGGGAACGCCCATAGCGCAAGCCGGTAGTTGTAGCTGACGTAGACGATATCCCTGGAAGCCAGCCACGACCCGTCTATCTTGGGGTCCGAAGCTGCGTTACCCGTGAAGCCACCTCCGCTGAATGTGGATGCCAATATTAGAACGACCGTCAATCGAGAATATTTTTCAGGAACGCACAAAGAATAGACGTATACTGGCAAGTTCGTTGCGCCCACGGGTGCGACAACGTTCACGAAGAGGCAGTCCTCGCTCTGATTTTGCGTCCCATTGCCGGCGTTATACTCTCCCTGCATGCACGCATCGCCCATCGCCGTCGCGTTCTGCACGCCCTCGGGCACATCGTAAGGCTGCGGGGGCCGCCACGCGTTCGCGCCCGCCGTCGTCGCGGCAAAGTGCATTCCGTACCATTTGTACAGCGGCACGCCCGTCGTGTTTGTGTCGAGGTAGCCGTTATACGTGCCCGTGGTCGTATTACGGATCAGTGGATCCGGATAGGGGTACTGGTCGAGTGGCGCGACCTGGTCCTCCTGAGCGAACACGCCAGTGCCACCGAAGGCGGCGGTGAACGCCAGAAGAAAGCTGGCGGTCCCGAACATATCGAGGTTTGAACGGGATTTCGTAGAGGGCGTGTGGGCATAAGTCAAGCCAGAGGGTCGAGAATATAAGACTGCATTGTGAGGTAATTTGGTGCATTGTCCGAGCACTCACCGGGAATTGTTCACATGGCTAATTATGAGGGTCACGAGGTACCTCGGGACTCCGGAGAAGCTGATCGATCGAGGCTTATTCCGCGCACCGAGGGTATAACTAGCCTGGACTCTCAAGGTATGCGACGAAGAGAACTGAGACGGGAAGACTTCGGCAGATAACCATTATGGCTGAGAATCCTTGAGCGCCTTTATGTTTTAGCTGGAATACTTGATGATACATGAGGTCCAATGACCACCTCGATCGTCCGAGAACAGAGTCCACTGAGAACCTGGCGGGATTTCTCTGAAGGGTACGAATTCAGGAATAGGGACTTGGCGAGGATGTCCTGCAGGAACACATGCATTTCTCCCGGAGATCGCGAGAAAGGCAGTGAGATAAGATATAATCATCAACGAATGTTGATCTCAATATTGTACACGTATTCTAACTTATTTTCAGTGTACATTCGCCCGCGAAAAGAACGAAACGTACCTTACAAGTCTCCCCACGAAGTCGAGCTTCCGATACTAGAGGTTTGTCTTTCGCGATAAGAGATGACGCTCGACAAACTGCACGACAGCCGCGTTTACGAACTCAATGACACTCTTCTGCTTATATCCTATCCGAAGTTCGTTTTTCAGTCTGATCATCTGGACTATAACCCAAGCATCGCTTACCGTGTCCCTCCTTCTCACAAACAACTAACTCTGTATGCACCTTTTTCGACACAACCCCATACATCTGGAACGCCTCGTGGATCGTCACCCGTGTGTCCGTCTCTCCGTGCGTGATCAGCATCGGCACACTAATCTTATCCGCGTTGTTGATCGGTGAGATACGCTCGAGAAACGTGCGGATCTCGGGGTTGGTCTCGTCGCCGTACTCAGCACGGCGGTGCGCACGCCGTACAGGGGCGGTGTTTTGCAAAAAAGAGGGCCAATGTGTTATTCCAAAGTGGGCGATGCCGCAGGTGAGGCAGGAGGAGTAATGTGTCAGGGTAGCCTATGATGTGTACATGAGTGAGGGCAGGATAATGAACGAACAAAGGGTGCGTACGAAAACCATGTATCCACCATCTATACGCGGGTGATAAGTTACGATGAGAGGAGTTCATTATGGAGCACTCACAAGAACCGCCCATGACTGCAATTCTGGACGAGTCTAGCTCGTTCTGCATCTTATGATGGATATGGTCCAATAGCGCCCCAATGTCCCTGAGCTGGAGTGAGCCTGATATACAGCGGTACCGAGCTAAAGGACACACTTGACAGAATCCTCTCGCTTCTCCACATCATCAGCGGCCATGTATTTCTTGCCATAACCTGAGCTGCCGCGAACATTGGGGTATATGACCGCGCATTTAAGGTCGTTGATCAGATATCCGTGCGTTGCCCTAGCGCCATGATCAGTATGAGCGGGCTGTGATAGTAAGCGGAAACTCACGTCCGAGATTGCGACGTGGACTGAGATTCAGGACCTCCATGAATCGAGATGACGACTGGGACAGCAGACGTTACACCCTTGGGACGATAATACATGCATGGGATCTCCAGCCCGTCGAAACTCTTGAGTTTGAGCAGCTTCGGCGGAACCGCGGTCTCGTCCACGGGCGGTGCAGCCTGGCTGTATGGCCTCATCCTGGGCTCCGCATACTTGTTCTCTCCGTCCTCTGGGTCAGCGCGCACGCCATTCTCCAGCACATCGTCGATGTCGATGCGTACCAGGAAAGGCTTGGACCGGTAAGACGCCAGATGGAGGACGACCTCGCCTGGCTTATTGTTCAGCGAGTTGGGGCCAAACGCGATCCATCCCTGCTCCCAGCCCAGCCTCAGCTCGACGACCTCGCCCTGGTGTGGCCCTACGAGAGGGAGAGCGTACATCTTGTTCCATCCCTCAAAGTTGACCGTGAACAAGACCGCCTTCTGCGTGGTGTGGATCATATCGGCCTCCCACGGGATCGGGCGGAGCGCGCTTAAGCCCTTCTCAGACGTCGTGATGTGCGTCACGCTCTTCGTCGCGATATCGTACGATACCACGGAGTCGAAGTCGCCGAACGCGTTCGAGATGAGGTACACGACGTGAGGTTTTTCAGGATCAAACGAGAATGCGGGGCCAATTACGGCGCTCGCGCCGGGTTGTGAGCCAGGAAGGGTTATGAGTTCGGGCAAAGTAGGTTCATCGCCGGAGATATCGACGATATAAAGGGGCTTATCTGCGCTGCTATTCATGCGCGCGAGGAGGATGTACTTGTCGTCGAGGGAGAAGCCGTAGGCGTGCCAACGCGCTGTACCTTCGCTCGTTGACTTGACGATCTGCCTAGCCTCGAGGGTAAATGGTCTTGAGTTGGCTTCAGCACCGGTATTTGAATCGGATAACCTGGTCATGTAGACGAGCATGTCCCGCTTATTCTCTTTGTTGCATGTGAAGAGCATGTATCTGGCGCATACAGTGAGTGACAATGAAAAGACAAAAGAGATGCGACATTACTTGTTTGAACGGGAGATGACCGTCGAGAAGTACTTGAACTCATCGTGCGTTATCCTCTCCAGACGCCCCTTTCCGGGATAGTTCTCGATCTCTCCTTCAATCTTGGGCAATGTTGTCTCAGAGAACTCATCTTCCCAGTAACGCCTGGTAGCGTTGACGCAAGTCAGCGCGGCTCAGCTATAGCAGGACCGATTGCAGACACACCAAAGCTGAAACTGCTCATTCCCATCAAAATCCATCTCCAAGATCGCACCCCCTCCTCTCCACACCCCTCGCCAGTCCTCGCCAATGATGGAACGAAACAGCGCAATATTGCGCCCAGCACGCGTCTCGAAGTGAGTGAGACGCTCAAGGTCTGTGCGTTCAGGGTCCGTTGACATGCGGTACACTTGATCCACCTGAGCATCTACGGGTCTGTGCTTGACGAAGACACCTCCTGGTACCTCGGTGCCGTGCTTATCTTTCACCGTTCGTTCAAACCCAAAGAAGCTGTATCCTGAGATAACAGTCAGAGAACGGTCGACGCAGGCAGGAAAGACGGTTCACCTCGGGCAGCATCTTCGTACTTCTTCATATCATCATATATGCGCTGAGGTGGAGCATCGACGTTGACAGCCTTGATCTGCGAAGCGGGATGGGAGAACTTGAGGTCTTTCTGGAGGATTGGATCAGTCATGTCGTCTTCTGCGGCCATGGTCTACCTAATCGCACGAGAACGACAAGAGTGGTCGAGGATAAGCTAGCAGAGCAACTGGTGGGTGAGATAGTAAGAGCTAAACTGAGTGCATGCACCTGCATCAACGGATCGGCTGCAGTCTCGACCACTGGAAGATCAGGTGCGCCTACAGCTTTGTTACTGTGTCCATCCACCATAGAGTTTGAGTCCGTTCATCCATAGGGAAGACGTGGAGGATCTGAAGTAGGGTTTGAGCGCCTCGGTGAGTGTTACAAAAAGCTTGGGCGTTGACGTTAACGTTGACGACGAGCGGCTTTACTTCGGCCCGATGGCCCGACTGGTGGCAAAGAAACCCAAACGACATCCGCGAGCAAGAGAAACCCCTAAGTTCATCCCTTCACGATGCTCCCTCAACCTGGCTCGGAAATCCACGTTCGTGAATCTCAAGATGTCCCCAACTACAAGAGCGACGTCGAGACAGCTCTGAAAAGTCTCAATGGCGAGCTCAAGGAGTCTCTTAGGTTCAAGTTTAGCTATCGTTCCGCCGACCGCGGGATTGACACGAACCTCCTTGTACTTTTTCATGAGAACGGTATGGTGCACGACCCTCTCTTCCCAACTCGGTTGAATAAAGAAAACTGATCGCTGTATCATTATCAGGTGGATCGATAGATGATACCTTTGAGGGTGAATCAAACCGAGCTCAATGGCTTCGTCAGGTTTTGCCGCAGACGGCTACACTCGCCATCCAGGCTCCCAGAGAGTGCGTTACCCTATGCTTTATTAAAAAAATACTCTAACTTTGGTATCACCTTTCCCCCACCGGATTCTCAACTCAGGATATCTGGTCTTGGCCATTGGTGGTTCCTTCCGCCCGACCGCCCAGAGTTCGTGACCGAGGTCAAGTTGTATCTTGAGATGGTGCAATCACCCGAACCCCCATCCCTCTCGGAGCTCCTCCCTCTTCTCCAACGCATCATTGATACCATCACTCTCGCATCCAATCGTGAGCTGGATACGATGCACCTCCTAGGCGTCGGCGAGGGCGGGAGCCTCGCGTCCCAGATCGCGGTAGAGACTGGAAAGCGAGCGAAGTCTGCCCTTACTAGCTCGGATGCCGCAACTACGGGCGGCTTTCTGGGATCCGTGGTGTCTATCAACGGCCCGCTGATATCATATCCAACAACGGACGCGCACTATCCAACGCCGCTCTTCCACTTCGAGCGCACCGGAGCCAGCGATCCTACTAGCAGCGATACAAGCAAGGCATACAAACACTTCAAGCGGACCTTCTCGGATGTGTACGAGCAACGAATGAAGGGTGAGGGTATGCCCCGGTTCGTCTCAGCGAAGAAGATGGGGTCGCAGGAGGATGCTGACGAGTGGTCGGAGATCATCAAGTTTTGGCGAGGCGATCAGAAGCCAAAAGACGTCTCAAAATACCTAGGTGTATTACGAACTCGGCAGGAGGGTGATTGGTATCCGGTAATTCCGAGCTGAACCTCGAATACGGTTGTCACATGTGCAGGTATTCATACTCGTATCATCGCACGCATGAAAAGAAAACAAACATATCTCTGGTGGGTGCACAATGAGACGCAAGTATATTTAGGCTTGGGGTACTCCTTCAGTTAGATCATGGAAATCTGCACTTGACGTACATTCAGGGCTCGATGCTACCTAGTACGCGAACCTGAAGTCTAGTCGTTGATTGCCTTTATCCGCTGTTGCCTCTATATATGATTGTTGCTCCTGTAACGAGACGTTAAATGTCATTTAGGACGGGTGGGAGTAAGTCGCACCTTCTCTGACATATTGTCCCATTTATACTGCCTGCGACGGTTGGTCTCTCGGTAAAATAACCAAGTAAGGCCATATGCCACAAAGTTATGGACCGTGATAAATATCAACGCAAGATTTCCGTGTTTGTCTTCTCGCTAGTTCAGTACAGGTGGACTGCGTTTCATTTGGATCACTTACACAAGGGCTATTCGCAAACGAATACGAGGTTCACGTCAATAAGTATCAAGCCACGAACGATATAGTTAAGGCTTACGGCGTCGCTTGCTTGGTAGATATTCGACTGTAGTTATGTCCAGTAAATTCATCATGAGATTGAGATGCGACGATATGTTACTCACGTATGCAACTGTTCCAAGGTTGACGCAAATGTTGTACAGACTCGCAGATACGGTCCTCCCTTGCACGCTCCCCGAGTTTCTTGATGCCCATGCGACTTGAATCGGGTGCACATACGGAAATCCAGTGATCAACGTCACCACAATGTAGTAGACCCATGGCGATGTATCAGTAGTGAACGTATAGAGAGCAATCAAGAGCGGCAATGCCCATATTTGCAAGGTCAGACAAGCGAGGGTCCGTGAGTTAGTCAGCTCCGCGAGATAGGTAGTGGCGACTAGTCCAATTATCCCTATAATGAGCGAGGGTATAGTGAGTAGATTAGATTGGGTTGTGCTGAAGCCAAGGTTCCGAAGTGTCAAGGTGAGATATTGCTGAGGGGGGCCCACAGGGACTGGTTTAAACGTCAATTGCCGAAAATTGCACTAGTATTCTGAACGTACGGCCGTAAACGAAGCCAATATAATACAGTGGCCATAACCTCCAATCACATATCGCTTTCCAAATCATGGGGAGACTCAAACCCTGTCGGTTGTGCATGGTGGATTTATACGGGTCGTCCCGTAAGATCCTGTATATGATTAATGTTAGCATGGTGTACTCGGCGCCATGGACTTGAGCTTGAGTCTATCACCTGTTCACCATGATCACTTCTTCCCTAAACCGGCTGATAAGCTAGCGTGGTCGTTATTAAACTGCCTACTTGCCTTTCGGTGAACCATCCTTTTGGCCGGAACCAGGCTTTCGTTTGTGTAGGGCCAGGTGGCAACATGAAGAAGGATGCAATGCCGACGACAGCGGTGAGGATTCCCTCCAGAAGGAAGAGATATCTCCATCCCTCTGTGGCAGTGGCATCCTGAATAGCAAGAAACCCGGTTGCGAGGAAGGCACCTATGAGAGAGGACAGATACGACGAAGAGACAAAAAACCAGCCGATCCGGATGGGCACTAGGAATGGTCTTCGTCAGAAGCACGACGACGTCCAGAGCTTTAGTTCTCACGCTCTGTTTTCGTATAAAAGTAAGACAGATACAGCACAGTATCGGGGATAAAGCCGCCTTCCAAAACGCCAATCAAGACCCTGCTCAAACTCAGCACTGAACTCAAGTTGACTCGGAATCCGTTCTCGCTCACCTCGTAAGAAGAAACGTCGCCCTCCCCGTGAGCCAAAACTGCGATAGCGATACGGCACTCCAAAGGGTGATCTAGAATGCTGACTCAGAGTTTCCATGACTGAGCTTTGCGGCTCAACTCACCTGTATCGGTATCCAAACGTCAGGACCGATCCTCTTGGAAACGATTTGCGAAGGCAGCTCCGCCGCGACAAACGCAAACCGAAACACGGAATTACCAAGGTTATAGTCGTCGGTTGTCAAACCAAGGTCGGGTAAGAAGTTATCCGTGTTGGCTTGTGAGATGTTACCGCGGTCCAGAGAAAGGCAGAAGACCATAAGGCAGGACCAAAGCATAATGCGTATATCGATTTTGCGAACAAGACTCTGCAGAAGTTGCCGTGAAATGCGATAGAGGTCTAGTGGTGTGCATGACGTACCTTTTCCTCCCTCCATGTCCATGTCGCCTTTGGATCGAACCTATGGGCGTTCTCGTACTCCGGGGGCGGGCGGTATACTTCTAGCGCCACAGGGTCGTCGAATACCGAAGGTTGAGTGGCGATATCGTCTAGGTCTTTTTCGCGTCGGTCCCGGAGCTTTCTGCGATGCCAGCCAGCCTTGGTGCGTTGCAGCTCCTCAAACTCCATGATTCGGTCGGGATGACCGCCACGGTATTCATCGCTCGTATCGGCGCACGGGAGTATATATTCGCAACGTTATCTAGCGATGGCGCGACTTGACGCTTGCTTGAGCGAAGAGCATGTTCCATCCGCGTATCGTTAATAGCTTTGATAACCACGGCGAGAGCGACATGACTGACGAATCCGGTGATTGTAATGGAGTCAGCTGCTGCAACTGGGATGGCACAATTTCAGCAAGACATTGACCAAGCGTTTCACATCATCACAGAATGTAACAAACACCGCCGAGTTCTGGTATACTGCGGCATGGGACAAAAGCATTCGATCAGTAGTCTATATTTGTCAGCTGCGCGTTGCAATGAGAAGAAGATAACACACGGACTCAGGCCTACAGCGTATAAAGATACTCTACTCCTAGCATGTGATCATTTGCTCACTTACAGAAAACCTTCGTACCAAGCCATCGGTCACCGCCTAGGCACTTGGCTCTGGCGACGCACACACGGGCTACAAAGTTGCGGTATCGAGCCTGGTTTGGGTTGTGGTCAGTTGTGGTCAGTTGCTTCACACATGGTATCTGATCTGTTCCTTGCTGACTCGCTTTGACGGTTCCGGTGCAGTCTTCACCTTGATCTTCATTGAGACGCTGTCGCTACCTGGATTCTGAATGCAAATTCGGTCTACCAACTCCAACACTGACAACAAACTCGAAGTTATAAGCCAACTGGTCGCCGACAAATGTTGAATCACCTTTGGTAAACGTCGCTGGGACGTACTACACAACCGTCAAAAAGACATATGACCTGGCTCGTCGTGTGATACATGTGTATTACTTGTTACGAATCTTTGTTACACGACTGCTTTGACGCACCGCTTGAGGATGGGAACATGGTACGGCCTCGTGTATCTGGTTCGGAGAATCATGAGGTGCAGACGGGATAAAGCAGGATAAAGCCTCGAAGGTTGCGAGCGGATCCAACCTGGACGTGTACAAATCAACATACAGACCCATTCCAGGTAACCCTTGCCTTTCCACCGCTCAATTCTACGCCAGCGCCATGGTTTCAAGACAATCGGCACGAGTATTGCAGAGTAAGAGGGGAACCCAGACAGGCTGTGGCCTCGGCCGCCATTGTGGTGCTCGCTGTACTTCTTTTCCTGTTTATCCCCGATAGGGTTTGCCAGGAGGACGCGGTTTGATTTGGAAAGTCGCGAGTCGCGGATTGGTGTCTGCCAAGCCAACTCAGGGGTTAGTTGCTTAGTCACACTTCAATGTCAAAGCTACATACGATCCGCTCTTAGCCTCCTCTGTCACAGCTTAGAGTAGATTCATCTCATGTTATTTATGATATGTTTGATACAATTTGTAGTCATCACAAGAGAAATAGGCAAAGAGTGGCACGGGTGCACCAAAAACCCTCAGCGAGGGAAATCTACTGGCCTTTTATGCTTAGTAAGTAATTGCTATGTCTTCGGAATTCAAGTGGTAAGTGTATAAGCCATCTGCTAAAAGTTATCCCAAACATTGTTGACCTCGAGCTTGGGGCATCCAACCGCTTCATAGGCGTCCGAGGCCCTCTCGCCAAAAATAGAATCAATTCCCAGGCAGCTGGATGCTTGATGATGATCGCGAGGAGTATGGATAATTCGAAGTCCGTTATCTTACTATAACAACTCGGGCTTGGTGATTATGGTGAGTACTGTAGCTACACTACCTTAAGTTCAACAGAAATTTACGTGACGTGTGACGAAAACCAAGTTCAAACAAGACAGTGGTTCAAAGGTCTGGCGAACGCGTGACCTTGAACTTAAGGTGGTTTACCTGACCAGCGTGACACTGTGGAATATTTGGTCTTCAACTACGCAAAACTTGGACTTGAGGTGGAGCCATGGAATCAGTCATTAGATTCAAGTTAGCCCCGTTTGTGAGATTGTCATTCCAGCGCAAGCTTTCGAAGTAGCCATTAATATTCTCTGCCTTAATCAACAATATCAATGTCAATTCCATCGCCAAATGCTGCCGTCTATTGTGGGTTGACTGCCACTCGAGTACTCAAGTATTCAAATATTCAGGCCTCAGGCCTCAGGCCTTCCGTGGTGTGCCCGGTAATTTGCCACCATTAAGAAACAGCGGGATAAATGACCCGTCTTGGGGAGTGAACGGCCCTATATTGTACCGTTTTCTTTTACCAGACTCATTTAGGACCGTGGGACTTTGACTCAGCGGACACCAATCTGCAACTCGCGGCTTTCCAAATCAAACCGCGTCCTCCTGGCAAACCCTACCCCGATCAAGCCGAAAAAGGGATGATTCATACATACGCGCCTACAAGATTACATGTCCTCGTGACTCATGTTACAATTGACTAGGGCCTCGAACTTGACACGAGTTGTTAGCCGAGTCGAAGACATGTCAAGAAACGTCAAGAAAATGGGGCATAAATACCCACCAACAAGTCTTGAGCGCAAAGAGGAAGGGCGGCCCTAAGCCTCCCGAGCGCGCATTAAAACGGGGCCGCGTCGTCGGACGTATCCCCCACCACTTGTTTACTCCCCACACCAACATCGCCGAATCAGCCCTCCATGTCTTCACCCTACCCCCGCACGAAGACCTTTGAGGTCTTAGAGGTATGTACATTCACTCCCATCAGCTCGGTCGCCGAAGGTATGTTCTGACATGCCTCATTGTGACGCTACAGTTCGACCTTTTCTTCATCGAGTTTCTCGGAAGGCTTCGCCGCGTTGGCGGCCAGTATATGTGGAGTATTGGAGCGTGAGTCCTTAACATTGTCGCTCTGGTATCCATTCCTGATGTTCCAAAAGCAACACACTTGAAACGCATACCAGCCCGACAATGGGCGAAAACTCTGAAGGAGAGGTGGAGATATGGGTGACGACTCAAGTGACGACCACTGTGACTGAGGGAGGAGAAGCATGAAGCCGAAGTCGGCTATATGATGGGAGAACGAACAAACTTGATACCCACCGCGCCCCTCGTTTAGTTTCACTTGGACTATTTGCTCTTAGTTGAGCACCACACTCCTTCGTTTTACTTTAGTGTCGACGGATAAATGGATTTTGTGACACCGTACCTCTGCGAATCTGATATATCTTGCTGTTCGGCGTGCTCGACAACCTAATCTAGGGATGTAGCGATGAGCCAAGTCAGTACCCAGACTGCCGAAGGCTCTCTACGTCTTGGAAGCGCGTACTTTTACTCCCATCAGCTCGGTCGCCGAAGCCGTGTTCTAATATGCCTCGTCGTGTCGGTTCGTCAGGTTGACCTTTTCTTCATCGAGTTTCTCGGAAGACTTCGCCGTGTTGACGGCTAGTATATGTGGGGTGTAGGATCGTGAGTTTCTAGTAGCATTGTCGTTCTGGTATCCATTCCTGATGTTCCAAAAGCAACACACTTGAAACGCATACCAGCCCGACAATGGGCGAAAACTCTGAAGGAGAGGTGGAGATATGGGTGACGACCCAAGTGACGACCTCGTTAGTTGAGGCAGGGGAAGCATGAGGAGGACAATCGTATGCTGAGGAACGCCAGACCTGATACCCACTTCGCCACTCCTTTGGTTTTACTCGGACTATTCGCTCTTAGTTGAGTACCACACTCCTTTGTTTTGTCTTTAGTCCCATCGATCAAATGCATGTCGTGTACAGACACTTACTTACTTTGACAGCTCCTGCCGAATGACGATCTCGATTAGCGTGATAGTTCCTGAGGTGTTGCTTGCTATCGTTGCCTTCGGGAGGGAAGCGACCTAATTTCTGTAAACCGACAGTGAGCTCGAGTCTAGCGAGATCGTCCGCATACTGAAAGCTCTTCCCTTCACAAATATCAACGTTTCCGTATATATTGATGTTTCCTAGTCTTGAGGCTGATCGTAGTTAGAGGAGGACGAACTCAAGGGACGACGCATGGTGAGGAAGATGGAAGATAAGACAAGACTTGCACGACGACGGAAAGTCTTCGGCAAATCAACCGGGCCGGCAGCATGTATTTGCCGAAGGCCGCAAGGCCGCTCAAACTCTTGTCTCGAGTTGGTCTCGAGCAGTCTCAACGCTTCAAGTTCTTGCTTTGACGAACTTACAGGTAAAAGGTAAACATTTAAACACCCAGTGTACTTATTACAACTCACTAGGACAGCCTATATCTGTCAGATTTACGTCTAGTATTCGACCCTTTACGGCTTTATTGGTTCATCCAGAAGCCTCCTGTACGGCGATGTTCCTCTACGAGGTCTACAAGTAAACACCGCCTTCATACGTCTATTCAGGCGCTTAGTATCCTAGCGGTACCTTAAGCGCTTACGCGTTCGTGTGGCTCCGCGTTCATCGCATAGGGCCACGTTCATTGCTTACGTAGCCGTCCTACATTACCGTGGGACTTGGACTGCATAGTAGTTACGAATACGGTAGTGACTTCACACGCTCCTGTCATATATATACAGTCGCTACCATGAATATCATCTAAGTCTTCTCTCTCCACCGAACGACTACCATCGTCAGCCTACCAGCTACCAAGCTACTCACTCAACCTTCAACACTAACAGCCCGGTGAGTTCGCGCTCTTATAGACTCCATCAGCTATACTCGCGTTCGTCCTTTGTCAGGTTATGAGCCCCGCGGGGCGCGGCGG
>NW_006913060.1:342895-344255 GCF_000271625.1 Coniophora puteana RWD-64-598 SS2
GAGGAGTTCGAGGGTATGTCGCTCAAGGAGCCGTCCGAACAGGGCGGAGAACGGGCGGTGTCACTCGATTGCGAGTCGGTCTGGTGCGCAACCAGTTTTTTCGATGCCGCTGACAACGTACTTGGTGCTAAATCCTTTACAGGTAAACCATATGTAGTCGGTAGTTATTCATCGCATGTATCTGCAGACGTAATGAATGGACAATGTGTACATTCAAGTTCTCAGTGGTGTGATATCTGCATCGATAAGGCATTGGTCGTACGCGACATCGACCGTGAGAAATCTCTTCATGACAAGTTGCATGCACGCTATCCTATTGGATGGGTGCTTGACTCAGGTGCATCTACGCACTTCACGTTCGAACTCTCGGATTTCTCCGAGTATGAGGAACTACCAGAGGAAGAAAAATTCACCGTCTCAACATCGTCCGGATCTATCCGGTGTGAGGGCTCAGGGACAGTTGTCCTTCGCCATGAGAACACGCAAGGGAAACCTTGCACGACCCGAATCTACCCCGTTTTCTACCTTCCTGGCGGAACCGTTCGTATGCTTTCGACGGGTCAATTCTGCCGGAACGGGAACATTCTGCACGGAGATGCCGACAAATTGGTGGTGCTCACCGCCAACAAGTCGAAAGAAGTGGTGCACGCTACAGTGTGCCCTGGGGGGAACCTATTTTGGGTTCATACATCATTAGATCTGCACCAGGCTCATGTGACTGGTGTTGTCGGAATGAATCTACCCGACTTTCAGGTCTGGCACCAACGTCTCGGGCATTGCTCGGACGAAGTGCTTCGCTACGCTAGGAAACACGTCGAGGGAGTTCCTTCGAGTCTTAGCTTACCCTCGCCGACGATTCGTCGTCCGTGCGAGGGGTGCATGCTGGGCAAGAAACACCAGCTTCCGTTCCCACCAAACGAACATCGCAGTAACGAGTTCCTTGGATTAATCCATGCCGATCTCAAAGAGTTCGCAGTCGAGTCGTGGAATAAAAAATCATACGCACTTGTCCTCATGGATGACTGCACGTCCTACGCATGGGTCATGCTCCTCAGTCGGAAGAGCGAGGTCCAGCAAGCCGTAGAGACCTGGTTTAGCATGCTGCTGAATCAGTACCACAAAACGATTCGGATGTGGATGAGCGATGCAGGGGGAGAGTTCAAATCGCGAGCCTTTACCAAAAGTTTAGAATCGCGTGGCATTCGCATCCTCCAATCAACGCCGTACAACCATGAAACCAACGGCCGTGCGGAACGGATTATTCGCACCTTAGACGAAAAAGCTATGTCAATGCTGCATAACGCCAGTTTGCCGCCGTTCCTATGGAACTTCGCCATCGAGCACGCATGTCACGTCTACA